>NW_010287514.1:0-4724 GCF_000700745.2 Antrostomus carolinensis
CGTTCCCAGGGATGGAGGTGAGGCTGACCAGCATGGACATTTAGAGCTTAAGCTAGCAGCCAGCAATGAGAACAGAAACTCTGTTGTATCACAGGCCTTAACCCTGCCCTTGTCTTGCAGAAGAGTTCCCTTTTCTGACCTGACTGACTGACTCCAGGTTTTGTGTTGTGAACTGTGTTCCCTCTTTGCAGAATGAAAATAAAGGGTCTGCAAAGCCCTGGTTATTGGAGTCCCAAGGCACAGCAGCGGGATGAGTATGACCTACATGAGAAGCTCATGGCAGGAGAATGTTTTGAGGAAGTCCTGGTCCAGGGAAGGTGAGAAACCAGCATATAGCACTGTCCAAGGCTGAAAGCCCACCTGAAGAAGATCCTGAGGTACATGTGACAACTGTGGGTGCATGAATGAAAGAAAGACACGATGGTGTGAAGTTCGTATATCTCTGCATAGCCTAGCTGCAGGTGAAATAGTTTCTTTGGAGCCAGTGCAGGTAGTAGCTCTTTTCCAGAGACCATCATCCTGCTTTAAACCTGTCATGGACTGTTTTGGAAAGGGTATGGTTTCTCTCATAGATTGTGGGAGGCAGATTTCTTCCCATGTGTCTGCATTTAGAGGTGAAACCGCAGGTAAGCGTTAGTGCTTCCACACAGTATTGAACTCTGCAACAACCCTTGCAGACTGCCACCTCTCAGCTTCTCCTGCAGTCAGGCTCCCAGCACTTAGCACCATTTCTCCCTTAGGGAAATTTCACCTAGGTGAAATGATGTTTTTAGATTTGGACCATCCAGTGTTTATGATGAGACAAAGTACTCTCTCCTATGAGGACAGGCTGAAGGAGTTGGGGCTGTTCAGCCTGGAAAAGAGAAGGCTCTGGGGAGATCTTATAGTGGCCTTCCAGTACCTGAAGAGCCTACAAGAAAGCTGGGGAAGGACTTTTCATAAGGGCAGTTAATGACAAAACAAGGGGAAATGGGTTTAAGCTGAAAGAGGGTAGGTTTAGATTAGATATTAGGAAGAAGTTCTTCACTGTGAGGGTGGTCAGACACTGGAACAGGTTGCCCAAGGAAGTTGTGGATGCCCCCTCCCTGGAGATGTTTAAGGCCAAGCTGGATGGGGCTTTGAGCAACCTGGTCTAGTGGAAGGTGTCCCTGCTGATGGCAGGGGGGTTGGAACTAGATGATCTTTAAGGCCCCTTTCAACCCAAACCATTCTGTGATTCCATGATACTCTCCCTGGTGTGATTTTTCTTTTCCAGATGTCTTTTGCTATTTTGTTAAGGTTAGAAATCTACAGAATAAGATCTCCAGCTCTGAGCTTCATATATATGAGATAGAAATGTCTTAACCATGGACAGGCTTGCTAGAGCTTATTTGTCAGAGTCCTTGTCTTCAGAGCTTAAGTTTTTGTATCTGTCATCCTGTAGTTGGTCCTGTAGTAGATGTGTGGCTGCCCAGGGCTTTGAGGCCATATGGATAGTTATCAGTCGAGCTCTTGTAGTCCATCTAATTCAGGCATTATTAACCTCAGCTGGCCCCCAGTGTGCTGGGTGCATGGCAAGGGCTGATCCATGCATTAAGCAATGTATATATGACAGGCTGCCAGAAGGTAGCTGGTAGCTTTACTCCCATTTTAAACCAACAGAGAGAGGTGCCTCCAAGGTTTAGTTGCCATAGACTGGACAAGACCCTGAGTAACCTGATCAAGCTGGATCTGCTTTGAGTAGGGAGCTGGACTTGATGACCTCCAGAAATCTCTTCCAACCTATATTACTCTAGCAAACAGGGGACTTGCTAGAGATCACAAAGGAAATCAGTAACAGAACCAGCACATCTGGTAACAGACCCTGCATCCTGCCACCAAGTCAGGCTGCAGCAGCCCTCAGGTAGGCTGAACTATCCCACGTCGAATAAATAACAGCAAGAGTGGCATAGCTGAGAAGAGAGAGAAGTGGGGAGAGGCATTCCTTTGAGCCACACATCAGGTCATGCCTCATAGCATGGACTGACTTATCAGTGTTTGCCAGCCTTTAGTAAGTGGTGTGTACGCACATTTCAGAGGAAGCTGTTGGATGGCATATCGTGATTAGAAGCACTTGAACAGGCAGAGAGAGATATCAAAAGTTAGGGGTGGCATGGCCAGGTCTGTGAAGATACTGTGGCACTGCTGGTCTCCAGAGCAACTGGTTACCCACTTCTCAAACCACTCATTTCTGAACTGCTACTTAAAATTCTAAGGTGAGGACTTTGCAGAAAGTGTGACCCTAGAATGGAGCTGGTGGGACTTGGCATGCTTTCTGGAGCAAGATGTAGTAGCAGAACACATGTAAAATCCCAATTTTTATTCTTTACAGGCTTTCTCAGCCTCTCCTCAAACTCTGAAGTGTGTGAGAGTTTGACCATCAGAACCCCAATCTGTGAGCTGTGGTAGATCTGAGAGAAGGGATTTCTGACAGATCTGATGCCTTCTGTGCTTATTTCTCTTTCCTTCTCCTTGCCCAGCTGGGGTGATGTTGCAAGGTGTCTGTGATGTTTCTCAGCAGTGTTTTTGGGATTTGCCAGTAATGTCTGTGCCTGGTTGCTGGCTTTGTTTGGGAGCGGCTTGCTGGAATACTCTGATCTGAGAAACGTCTCCTGTGGGATATTTGTTCTCTGTGAGGAGTTTGGTTTTTCTTTTTCTTTTAAAACCAGATTTACCGTGTAAGAGCATGCAGAAAATCTATATTTTGGCCATGTTCTTTAATATTTGCTTGAAATCAGCCAGTCCTGTAAATATTCTTGCTAATAAACTTTGAAATATCAACAGAGACACCGAAGTTCTGTTGTGTGGTGTAGTAAGAAACTTTTTCAGCTTTGGGCTATAAGGGATCCACTAAAATGTCTAGTTTCTTTTTAGAATATGAGTAGGACAGAACAGATAAAATACAACTCCTGGATAATCAGAGGTGGAAGAGGCCCTGAGTGTCCATTTTGTCCATTTACCTGCCTACATGCAGGGTTAACCTAAGCAAGGCTTTGTAATAGCTGTTTTTCTGTCCAGTGGCATGGAGTCTGTCCCTTCTCCTGGCACACTGCTCCACACCTGAACAGGATAAACTACACGTGCTTATTCCTGCGGTGTTTGCAGGGAATCTGGAGTTGTTGTTTCATTGCATGCTGAAAGCCATGAATTCATTCCAGAATAAACTGCCCATGTATCTGGTTTATTTGTGTTCATGTTTGTACTTCAAACCCTTGCTTGAGTGATTTTCCCGTGGTGCCACCCTCCTCTCTCTGCGTTCCCAGAATTTTTGGGTTTGTGAGAAGTTGTTCTTTGAGGCACTATATCTCTGTCCCGATGGGCTGGGGGAAAGTTTGTCTGACCTGGGAATGTGATAAGAGCTGCGGAGTATTTTGAAGAGTTACTGAATGGTTTGGCAGGGTATTTTTAGTACAAAGGTGCTCAGGTGAGAAGTCATGATGTATTTTCCCTGTATAATACTGGGAAAATTGACATTTATATCCCCATTTCCTGTCTGGATTGTTTTTGTAAGCTCTAATTTATTCAAGTTTTGTGCTGTGCAAAAGGAGGGAAGGGTAGCTCTCTTCTTCCTAAGGCTAGGAGATGCCTTCCTGTCCTACAAAATAGACACATGGCTAAGGCATTGCCATGTTCTTCATGATGTTTCCACCGCTTTTTCTTCTGCCTATCCCCTGCACCCCCCTCTGTGATATATACAAGCCTCTCTTCAGTTCATTAAGCTTAGAGGTAGCCCATGTACTTCATTTGCAGTGTGCACTGGGCCTAAGAAATGAGTCCTAACCAGTAGGCTTAATTACTGACGTGCACTGGAAGTTCAGGGCTTTTGGAGCCGGGTGCTGACTTTGTCCTAGGGACAGCAGATGGGGAGTAACTTTGAAACTGCAATGTCAGGAGGCTGATGATCTGGAAGTCTGCAGTTTTGGGTTGTTACAGAGCTGGAGACTGTGTGTCACCTGGTGTGAAGAGTTGGTGAGCTGGCCCCATGACCCTGGGCAGAGGCAGAAAGTAGTAGAGGGAGGTGAAGCCAGAGCTTTCTGTCCTCTGCTAAATGAGATGCAATACAATGATTTTTCCCTTCCAGGGCATTTTTGTTGTCCTTCGGTTTGCATTAGTGGATATGAGGATTGTTCTGAATCTTCTGAAGTCTGAGGAGACTGAGGAAAACAGGCAGATGGTTTGACTTGTAGCAGGAAAGAAAAAAGTGGGGGAAATGTAACTGATAGAAATCTATTTCCACCCATCACCTCCAATATAATTCTTTGGGGTAATATGTGGAAGGTGTAGGTTTGGAAGGAAAGGAATCTACCTTTGCATACATCCTGGGATGTCTGTGAACTCAACAGCTGAAATGGATGGAGCCAAGCAGGAACACAGGAGCAGTGCTGAACTTTGGGCCAAGAGATGTGTCAGGCTGGATGGGAAGGAAGCTTGGAAAGAGCAGGTGGCTCCCTAGCTTTTATATCTCCTGGTAACCCCTAGTGCATGTGTATTTTTGGAGTTATATCCCTGAAGCATCCAGAAGAATCAAGGAGATACTCCCCAGACGAAGGAGAGTTGGCTGTGTTTCCTTCCTCAGCTCTGTCTCAGACACTGGCTGGGTGTGACCTGGGAAACTTCCAGGCTAGGCCTCTGCCTTTGGCAAAGTGTATATGGCAAATGGATGATAAAAGCTTAGTATTTAAGGGTGTGTGTGTGGGGGAAGGGGG
>NW_010287514.1:4742-18841 GCF_000700745.2 Antrostomus carolinensis
GGGGGGGGGTGGCAGTGGAGAAGACCCTTGTTGTATAAGCCAAGGCCTTTGATTAAACAGGCTGTGGGTTCTTGCAATGGAGATTAGTTGCATAGTGCTCTGGCATCTGCACTGGCTGGATCGTTTACTTGCTGTGGGACATACTGTTGAAACATACTCATGTCTGGACTTCCGCCATAGGATAATCACGTGGGTCTTATGTTCCCTTGTTTTCCCACAGGTATCAAGGAGAGACTCGGAAAATGTTGGCCTTGGCACAGCTGCGGACTGGACTGTGGTTGTGGGGGTTTGCAAGCAATGTGATCTCACCCATGACCCCAGATGCTTTTAGAGAATCTGGCATCTCCCTGCACTACCTCCCCTTCTGTGCCAAGTTCATCTTACCTCCTCTGTGCTTGGCATTGGGGATGTTGTGTTGCAAAGATAATCTTGCTGGAGAATATTTCTGCACTTCTTCACCATCATGCCCTAAGTCAAGGTGTGGCTGGCTACCAGACCAGCTCCATGTTTCCTGGTTTGTGTTTGTTGCTCTAGATCCATTGTTGCCTTCTAGCATTACTTCTCATCACGCTCTTTGCCATGGGCTTGCAGCTCCACATAAATAACCTGTGACTGTCTATCAGATGGGCTTGCTCAGCCTGATCCCAGCTGAGGAGCTGTGCTGAGCTTGGCTGGGCCACAGGGCTTACAATGCCTGGCCACGTGCAAGAGCGAGGAGGGTTGCCTGATTACTTGAGTGGGCAGGAAGGGAAAGAAGGCAATTTACTGGCCTTGCTGTGAATTTTAGAGAAAAGATACATATGTGAGTTTTTGGGAAGGGGGGATGATAGGTTTCTGTTCAGTGAGACACTCGGGCAGTGGAGTTCCAAGGAGTGCTCCCTTGTCAAGAGCTAGAGGAAGGGTAGGATTGGTGCCCAAGCACTGTGGTGAACAGAATCAAGGCAGGGGCTGAACTGGGGGGGGTAGCCAGTGGGTTTTCATGGCTTGGGAAAGAGAGAAAAAGGAGGGACTTGCCAGCTTGTGTTGAGTATGTGTACCTCCAAGCAAATGTGAGGTGTCTGCAAAGTTTTATAGGACTTGTCTGGTCCTATAGGTCTCACAGAGAAGCCAAAGAGTAAAGGAGATGAAATCCATGTGTGGTTCTGTACACACTCTTGCCCCTTCTCTTTTTGTCTACTGAAAGTGCAGTCCTCCTACCTATGAAGCACAGAGCTTGTGGTGGGTACTACTTTGTTTCAGTGGCTTGGCAGGTTTTGCTGACTGTCATAAGGACAGTGGTTAGATTTGGACAATGTTCTTGAAAGGCCTTGTCACCCTTTGCAGGGCAATTCTTCAGCATATTTTATGCCCCCTCAGAATTTATTGCTCATGGTGCCTATGCTTTTTGCTGTCATTTTGCTGGATAATCACAGGCATTGCCTGTCTCTGAGCGCTCGACGTATTATACAACTGCAATTCAGTTTTTCTCCTCTTAAAACTCCCACTGAGAGAATCAGCCTGGTTGGTGACCAGGGCAGGTATTCAACTGCGTCAGTCTTCACAGGATGACTTCTCTACAAAATAGGCAAAACCGTAATTGCAGCTAGAGCCTCTTATTTCTTCTGTTTAATTGTGTATGGCTGGCAGTGAGGATGTCAATGAAAAAGCAGCAAGGTTCTTTTTAAATTGATATTAATGGGAATAGACACATGGGGGAGAGATACATGAGAACTGCTTCCAGCCTAGAAGCAGCAGCTGCAGAAACAAGTGTTACTTGTTTATCAAGAGTGTGGTATGCCCAAGAGGAAGAAAATGCACAAGGCTTGGATTCAGCAGTTGGGTCCCAGGTCTCAGCCCTGTTAATGGTTGCCTTAGAGCCCTAGATACATCACCTCACTTCTTTCTTCCTGTTCTTTCCATTCACTTATACTGGGAGCTCCCTGAGCCAAGGATTGTCTCATGAAGTTGAGAGCTAGCCAACGACCCTCATTTTATGGGCCACATCCCCAAATGCACACATGGCCTGAGACTCCTCTCTCATCCTGAGACCAACTGTTGGTTTACTTCTGCTTGTTTATTTTTTTTTTCTTTCCAGAATCTCTACTCTCTAATCTCAACTATTTGTTGACTGAATGACTCTTAGAGTGGCAGGATGCTTTCACCACTTAAATCCAACAGTGCGGGCTTCACAACAGAGGATGGCTTCTTGTGGGGACTGATTGGGCTGTTGTTCTCTTGAGCATGGGTGAGAGGGTTTTGGAGAAAGCAGCTTTCATGTGGGGTCAGGGTCAGAGAGGACTGTAGAGGCAATTACTTTATCTCCAGAGGGATCACCCCCGCTTGCCGCAGGCTTCAACTCATCTCACCCCAGCAGTGAGTCACATGCTGTGACTGAGCTGGTTAGGCCCAGCAGGAAAGGGAGGACAGCAAGGGATCAGAGCTGGAGGCATCTCCAGACCCTGCCTGATCCCCGGGTTGGAGTCAGGAGGGGAGCAGAACAGGGGCAGCTTAGAGGTCCCTCACGTTTCCTTTTTCCCATGGCCATTCTCTCAGCCTCCTCTGTTCTGTAGATTCCCTGCAAACCCCAGCTTCTGCCTCATGCAAAGGGCTGTGCTTCCCCTGGTACCACCCTCTGTGCCCTTCCTTCCTCCTTCCTTCCTACCCTACTGTAGGGGATGTCCAATTACACAGACACTGTGTCTTAAGAACAGCCTCTTGGGTTAATTCACTCATCATCCACATTGTTCTATATGCCCTTGACGTGATGTTTCCTCACCCATGCTGGCTATGGAAACTCCCTTAGAAGGGCCCCAGTGTTGCTCATGATGAAGCAGATGGGGTTTCTAAGCAGCCTAAATTATCCCTTAATGGACTTGTGGAAGCAGGTGTTAGAGCCCCTGGGTTTCAGGCAGCTAAGGTACTGTGTAGTTGTAGATGTTCTCTGCATCTTTTTTGCTATAATCTGTATCATGATAAAAAGTCTGCAACCTTCTTTCCTAAAGCAGCCTGCAAACTAGCCTTCACAATAGGAAAGGTGAGACTGGTTTAGTTTCTCCTGTGATGCTGGAAACTAAGGCCCTAGCAGGTGCCTTCATCTGACAGTGGGGAGAGGATGTCCTGGTTTTGACCTAAGTTAGAACCACCTCTTCTCCTTGTGCAAGTCTGTATAAAGCAAAAGGGTGAATTATGTCCAAAAGTGAGACTGCTGGGGTGACCTTGAAATATTGGGCCCTTTAACAGCCAAAATCCTTTGGGGTAGGTGGAAGAGAGCCTGCATTCCTGACATTATTAAAGTGGACATTGTTAATTATGTATGAGGGTGGATTACTGCCTGGTGTGCAATTAGTCATTAATGTTAATCAATCAGAAGTACAAGGAAGATGCCTTTTTCTTTATTAACAGTGGCCTCCTGGAGGGACTTTCCCTCTATGGTTGAAAGGAAGCATGCAGAGGGAAGAAAGAAAGAAATAACAATGCAGTGATTAATGAGGGGTTTAAGGCAGGTTATCAATCTCCCTCCCTGATTCTGGGCCTTGATTCACATCTCATTCAACGTATTCAGCTCTGTTGTGTGTTCTTGAGCAATAACCTTGTTTGCACTGGTTTTGCAAGCCATCAGTTGCACTTGATGTTCAATTAATAGCCATATTGACAGCTCCCCAAATTCACAGTTTCCTTCTCCAGGAAAAATTGGATCTACAAGAAAGATGCAGAAAGATCACATAGGAGAGATCTTCACCCAGTACAAGCTGACTTCAGTCCAGTGAACTCCGAATTATTTATTGTATTGTAGTGCTTAAGCAGTGAACTCCTTGCTTGTGTCTGCAGATGCTGTACCAGCACAGGAGGAGGAAGCAGCTCTTACCACTCAGAGCTTCAAATAACTGTGTAAAATGAAGAGTGAGTATTAATCCAAAAGTATTAATCTAAACTACTCCCAAATCCACCTTCCCTTCTTCCTTCAAATTCTAGGATAAAACTTTGCTTTCATGAGAAAAAAACATAAAACAGTGGACAGGAAGGTAGTGCATTAAATTAATACTTTTGGAAGGGAATGGAATTATTCCTTGGGAAGCCAACAAAGGGTTCAGGAGACACATCCTCATCTTTGAAAATTAGAGATAGCTAACGTGTTAATCCTGCTTCTGCTGTTTGCATCAAGAATGCATTACCCCACCTGGCAGAGTGACATTATTTGGTTGCCTGTGTGTTTTCAAGCCCAATATTGGAGTGCTGGACTGTAAACCCTCTAGGTTTCTTGCTTAGTACAGACTCAGCACAGTGGGACTTCTAGGTAGATAATGCTGCTTGATGCTGAAGTGGCAGTGGCATACTTGTAATGACTGCCTCAAGGCATGCTCAGTTGCTCTCTATTTTCGTAGTGAAGTGCAGCCATGGTAAAGAACGCCTTTTTGTTGTTGAGTTATTTCCTACTAGGTAAAAAACACTTCAGCTGGAGTCCTGGAGTTTAATGGCCAGTATCTAAGTACCCAGTGGAATACTTTGACCTGACATGAAATTATTCAGAATAACTGGAAAGAAAATATCAAGTGCCAGTGTGGTTAATTAGTTCCGCACCCAGCTGCCTAACTTCTCTTTCTTCTGTCCCTGCTGATTTTGGAGGTCCCTGGCATTTGAAAAGAGGAAGTGCTGAACGCATAAAGTCAGTGCCTTAACAAATGAGACTGCCTGCCTGCTCGGGAAGTAACTGTTCGAATATCTGAGTGGCAATTTAGCTTTTAAAACCAGCAATTTCTCAAGCCTATAGGCTCATGAATAATTTTTATTCGCCTTGCTGCTCTCAGTTATTCAGGTAGTTATTTATTGGATATTTATTTATTTATTGGATATTTATTTATTTATCTGTGTGTGTGTTCATATGTATGTGGTTTTATTAGTTTATTCTTAGTCTAGTAAGAAACATCTTTTCCCTAATAAATAACGCTGAGTGCTACATGTTGCTGATGGGCTGGTGCAGTGATGTATCATCACAGCCTTGTTAACCCTTATGGATTTGGTCTCCTCTCAAAGATCTCACAATAGCTTGCAGATTTATTATTTTTTTTTCCCCGAGTTCCAGCCCCGGGACTCACGTGAACATATGCAAACCCTGTTATTCATTACACTGCATTTGGTTCTGGCTGCCAGTTTGCCAGAGGAAAACTGGGAAATCTAACCCTGGTTTTGATTCCTTTTTAAAATATGTTAATCATAAAAGCAGATTAAAAAAAGCCTTTAGATTGTATTGTTTTTGAGATATTTCAAAGGTAATCTCCTAGCTGTAGGGAGCATGATTACTCATTTTTCAACATCTGAGGTTTGCTATCTCGTTGCTTAGTGACGGCAAAAACTGTCGTCCCTCTTGCAGGCCCTGGTTTCTGTCCTGAGTGCCGTGCAGAGATTAGAGCTTTGCAGGCTGGCTTTCCAACCCTGCAGGAACCAGTGTGGGGCTGTGCTCAATGTAATTATCTCTAGATAAATGCAGATAGCAGGCTTGGAGTGGAGGTACCTAGATAACATGCAAGGGACTGCAATAATGGCAATATGTCTGGGCAGTGCAGCCAAACTCTTAAAGCTGTGCCCAGAGAATAGCTCTGTGTACACGTTAGGAATCTCCAAAGCTGAGAGCAGATGACAAAACCTCTCACACTGAGATATATTATTTTCCAAAAGAACACATATCCCTGTGTTTATTTTCATACTATGAAAGCAAACTTGGGAAACATGGCCCATAGCAGCACTACCTATTGATATGTGCCATCATACTTTCACCTGCCATTTCTATTGTCCATGTCTTTATGAGCTTGATCCTACAAATCCTCCCATTGAATTAAACTGGGGATTTTCTTTCACTCCAACTGAGACTGCCCATATAACTGTCTACCTGGAACATGGTCTGGCTCACTGTATTTCACGGGATTCTCTGTGCCTGTGCAGATGGCAAGAGGCTAAAGGACATTTATTTGAAGGATTTTCTGCAAATATGAACATATTCTAATAGCTAGACTTGTAAAAGCAAAGCTTTCATGTTTGAGAAATCTTATTTTTTGAGTGGTAGAGAATGAAGAAAATGTTACCTAATTTATTACTGAATCCTTGTGAAAGACTTAATACTCATAAAACCAGCGGCATGCCAGAGACAAAAGAATGGATCCTGCAGCGGGTCTCTGCATGTTCCTTTGCAAAGCTATGCCAAAGCTCCCTAATGATGATCTTAATTATTTCAGTGGAAGGCATTTCCTGAACAAAGAACTGTGACTGTGTCAAGTCCGTGCACTGAGGTTTGTGAGGAGGCCAAAATATCCAGCCAGGGTGGAACTGTGGGTCCACCAACACCACAGCATTGTGGCTGAGCTCTTAAGATTTTAAGTGAAAGGCCCGATCCACATAGTTCTTCCTACAGGAGCTGGGCACTGGAGCCCCACAATAAATTGCAATGAAACTAAAGCTTCCTTGTCCCAGCCCTGCTGTCCTGTTCATAAAAGCCTAATTATTCTCCAGCTGGCAATCTGAGAAGGAATATGTTCACACAATGTAATTCTTTCTCCTCACATTCACACAATTTAATTCTTCCAGATAAGTGCATTTGATCTCTTTTTTCACAGACATACGTGTTACGCTGGTTGCTGGGGAAAGGTTGTGTTAGTTTTTGTTTGTGAACAGCTCCAAGGTGCTGAGACCCATTCTTTGCTATTCCCTGCGTCCTTCTAAGGTTCCTCTTTAAGGTTGGTCCTGGTGGCATTTTACAGCTCCCTGTCATCAGCTGCATTGCCTCTGGCTTTCTGTCTCCCTGCTTGGAGGACTGAAGTTTTTGAACTGGAGCAAACCGACTGCCAGCCACTGGATATGAAGCAGTCTTGCTCACTCACAAATAACCATGTCCTTGTTTGAGTAAAAGTACTGCTCTGAAAATGAGTCTTTGCTTGTGCACCTGAGCCTACAGAGACCTGAAGGACGGCTAGCTATGGATGTGGGATGCAGCATGGCCTAAGGATAAACTGTGTGGACTTTCTATGTGTTACTTTAATTAATGATAATACTGCACTACTCTTGTATATGTATAACAATATGTACTTTTCTGAAAGGCCTTTGATGTTTTGAATTGATCTGTTTTTTTTCCTGAATGTACATGTGTAGAGCAGCATGTGAACAACTGGCTGGGTGAATTTTGGGGTTGTTCACCATTTCACTTCCTTTTTGAGGGAAAAATCTCAGCAGCCAAGTATCCCAGTTTGTCTGGTACGGGTGACTGGTTTTGTTTGCAAGCTACCTTGACTTCCTAAGGCTTTCTCTCTTGCAGTTGCTAAACATAATGAATGTCCCTTCCCCTTCCCAAAGCTTCAAATCCAACAAGCGCAGTGTAGAAAAGAGTGTAAGTCGTTTCTAATGAGAAGCAGCCAGGAATCATGCTGGCAAGTCAGCCCTTGGAGAACAGGCTGTTCTCTGCACTCAGATGTTTCATAGACCAGAGTTTTGCTTCCCCATTAAAAAAAAAAAAAAAAAAAAAAAAAAAAAAAAAGTTCCACAGGCAGAATTTGCTGCTCTGAAGTGCTGAGCAGACAGAAACTGTGACCACTTCAAAACCTGGCACAGAGGTTGTACATATATGGGGATGGTGAATACATCCAGGCTGTGCGCCATTGGTTTGCCTTCCAACAAGAAATCAATACAATTGCTTGACAGCACAACAATTGTCTTAAAAAAAAAAACCACCCCAAAACCACAAACCAACAAACAAACAACCCCCAAACCAGTTGTGACTTGTGTCTGTGCAGTGCCATGCAACCCAAAGCTGTCTGGAATCCGGTTTGGGAACATAATGGAGGAGCTCACTTCAGCCAACAAGAACTTGAGGTTCTGGATGGCCCTTTAGTTGTGGGTTCTTGCAAGCATTAGGGATTTGTAGTCTTGCTCCCCACAAAGGGCCTTCATCATAAATACGTAGATATATCGTTAAGGGGTGGTATCATGCTTAGTGAACACCCAAATTTGTGCTATGTCCTAAAGCCCTTGGACTTAGCAGTAGTGAAGTAATGGCTATGAGCTGTTGTCAAGGAATGACAGAAGTGATTTGATTTATAAAGAGGACAAAGTGGTGTGGCTAGTGAACCACCTTTTCCTGGGGAGCTTGGGAGAACTCTGCACAGACACCATGCTACTGTAGAGGAAACTGTCCCCCTCTGGGCTCCCTGGGACCTGTGAAGTGTCAGAGCATGAGCTCTAGTCTTTGCAGTCTTCTCTGCTATACTTTGTTTCTCTGATATGTGCAGACTGTGGCCCAAACTTGAAGAAATACTCCTTCTTTATGGCCTGGCTTTTCTTCTCCACTAAGGAAACTTCTGTTGAAACATCTCACCATTTCACTTGAACTTTAGAGCTTGCTGATGGAAGAAATAGAAATGGATGGTACCCCAGCAGGCTGCTGGAGGGCCAGCACAGCACACAAACATAAGCTTAATTTTAGGCAGTGTATTTTAGGCAGCATTAGCTAATTTTTAGCAGTGTAAAGTCATGGGTATTCAGAAGCTAAGCTTAAACATGTGCTTTGTGCTTCTGATTCGATTGGAGATTGAGGACAGAACTAATTTTCTTGTCAGCTCTGAACCAAACAATTCCTGGGAAAGAAAAAAAAAAATCTAGTAAGAACTAATGAATAAAAATCTTAAGCAGTAAACCTATTTCTCCTGCAGGTTGAGGCAAACAAATGCATAAGAAGAAGAATACAGAGAAACAGGGAATGGCCAAATTATTCTTAGTAAATACAAGCTAATGCAGCAGTCAAGGCACCAGGTTGCAGAAAACCTCTGGCGATCATTTTCAATATATGCTATTGCTGTGCCAGCATTTATATTTCTCAGAGTAAAAAAGGATGCTGGTGTGGAGGTTTTTTTTGCTAACATCCCAAGTGCACCAGTACTTCACTTAAATCAGCTTTCACTATCATTAGGTGACTTCATTGCTTTGGTATTGCCCTGGTTTTTAGCTGGGACAGAGCTGGGTTTCTTTTTCAGTAGCTAGAATAGTGCTGTGTTTTGCTTTTCAGCCTGGGACTTACTGTGAGAGAAACACTGAGAACACACCAGTGTTTGCATTTTTGTCACTGGAAGTGAAGGACTTTGTGTTCTGTTACTCTACAAGCACGAGATCTAGGGGGGTGAGGAATCTTGAAATTAATAAGCTAAATTGACATTTGGATATGCCAATGGGATATTGAAGTCAGTCCTGAGAATTGTTGGCATTTAATTCCTAAAAGTGACTGCTAGTGACTGAACAGGGCTCAGTGCTATTTGCACTTGCTAAGAAATCTAGGGCTGTGCCTTCAAGAGAGCTCAAGACCTAGATTGAGGGTCTGTTTCCTAATAGCTCTGTTCCCACTGAGTTGCCTGAAAGCAATTCACTCAGCACTAAGTGCTAAGCTTATTTAAAGTAAACAGTCATTAGCTCCTTCCAGGCTACTGTGAAGAGCGAAGGAAGCATGGTTCTGGTTTGGAGGGACTGGGGGGAGAGTCTTTAATAATCTGGTTGTACTGCCAGGACCGAAATACATTCAGAGCAGCCCTTTGGTGCTTTTGAAGCCTGTTCTGGCACATCGTGTTTTACAGTTGAAGAATCACCTTGCAGTCTATGTGGAAAAGCCACCCCTGGCTGCTGGTGGGAAGTGCTTGCCAGCATGTGACTATGTGTGCACATGCAGAAGAGATGTGGCCATGGTTCTGGTTCCCTGGGGAATTTCAGATCAGCTGCCTAGATTTCAGAATCCTCCCCCTTTTTGAAGCTGAGAGCTAAGACAGGGCCCTGATTTTCCTTGTGTGGACAAGTCAAGGCAGTGCCTCCATTCATCTCCTGGAAAATAATGCCTCTGCATGCCAGAGTAGGGAGTGGACAGAGGTGGCCATGAGTCTTGAAGGAAGGCAGGGGCTCCTGACTTCTCCCACCATCACTGAATATAAGCTGGTATGGGGTGGGTTCATTTCCATAAGCAGAGGGCCCTCTTCAGCAGCAGAGAAATGGCTTTGCCTTTGGTATTGAATCACTCTCAGCCCCGTCTCATAAACTGCTGACTGTCTTGCTCAAGAGGCTGTCAGCCTTGGAAAGTAATCTTTTTGTGAAACGCCTCCCTTCCATCACCTTGTGTTAGTTACACAGCATGGTGGGAGGAGAAGGGGGAACCATGTCAGCACCCCACCCTTAGCTGCTCTAGATTCACTTAGCGGGGTGCAAAGCACTGACCCCCGCATAGATTTGGGCTGCTGTCCCTTGGTTAAGAGAAATGGAAACCAGATGTTTAGTGTTCGATCATGCTTTTCCCATTGTTTCTGCCTCTATCACAGTAATTACTCTCTCTAGAGGGTCATTCAAAGTTCAACTCTGTGGAGAAACTGCTCTTGATCAAAGGACTAGCTGCTTTTTCAAACATCCTTGTCTAATTGTCCTTTGAAAGGACATGTCACAGTATTCCAGAGCTTTTCAGTTAACTACCGAGTACAGACATCTGTAATTATTCCTCTGGATGTTAAAAGAGAGATGAGGGATGTCAACAGCAAGGGCAAAGAGTGTAGCAGTTATCTGGAGAAACAAGTATGCCTGGTGACGTAAAAAGCTCACCAGTCCTGAATGAAATTGAAACATAGACAAAAAGGTAGATGAAAATATACTGAATATTGCACAAATGCTGTTGAACTCACCGTGTAGGAAGACATTAGAACTCTAAGTTTCTGGTTACATTGACAGCACACAGTATTACAAACTTTTGCAATGTTATCATAAGTCTCCTGCTGCTTGGTATATTTATGAAATTACTGGCTCCTTTGCTCATCTGGTTGTTTAAGAATTTCTGTTTTATTTCTATTTCAAAAAAGCACCCCAGAGAGAGACAAACAGTTGTGCCCTTCAGAAACAAAAGGACAAAATGTAGTTTTATTTCATGAACCAGGGCCTCTTTATTCATCAATTGTAGAGCTTAATTTCTTTGCCAAGCCTTTTTTTCTCAAAATTGTTTTGGTTCAAGTCCTGATTTTGTGAGGTTTGGACTGGCAATAGTCAATAAATGCAGCTTGCTTCTGCTTTCACTGTGGCTCTCCAGGGTCTGTCTGGCACTGCCCAAGCTGGAGAACCAGCAACTCCAAATGGCAAGCTTTAAGCTGAAAGAGGGTAGGTTTAGATTAGATATTAGGAAGAAGTTCTTCACTGTGAGGGTGGTCAGACACTGGAACAGGTTGCCCAAGGAAGTTGTGGATGCCCCCTCCCTGTAAGTGTTTAAGACCAGGTTGGATGAGGCTTTGAGCAACCTGGTCTAGTGGGGGGTGTCCCTGCTGATGGCAGGGGGGTTGGAACTGGATGATCTTTAAGGTCCCTTCCAACCCAAACCGTTCTGTGATTCTATGTTTTAAGTCATTCTGCACAGCGGAGCAAGGCATGAACTGTGTCAAAAAGGGACTCTGTCAGCCACCCTTTTGCAGAATAAATGTTGGTGCATCTGTTAGGAAAGACAAAGAGAAATCCTGGCACAAGAGAACCTCCAGGGTCTGACAGGGCTGACCATAGGCCAGCTCTGCTTTCTGCAGTTATGCATGTTCAACTGAGCGAAGTGTTGCTGACCAAGGAAGAGGCCAACATGACATTGACCAGCGTGCAACTGCTTTCAGACATTTAAAAAAGCTGTCAGGCATCCACCAGGTCTCCAGATAAGTCTCTGCTTTCTGTGGGAGGGAGCAGGAACACAGAAGGACCAGGGGAGAGAACAGGAAATTTTGATATTGATGCTCGAGGACCATCAGGACCTCTAGCACCTGGCTAAGTCCCTTGGCGGAAAGGGGCCAAGCTGACTTCTGAGCTGCAAATTGGGCAGACTCCTTTGCTTGGGTTGACTTGTACCTGGGAAGGAAACTCTTAAGTGGGGATCATCAGCAACCTGAATTATCACAGTGGTAGAATGTCAAAGTGCCCAGTGCACTTTTTCTTGGGGGAAAAAGCAGGGTGTGGCAGACTGGGCACTGCTGCTGCTGCTGCTACTGGCAAAGGGATTGCTCTCCCCTGCCATGCAGTGCTTGTGGCCAGCGAGCTGCAGCCTTTGAGACGTCCCCCCCCTCTCAAACTGAATGTGAATTTTGTCTCTAGGTTCAAGGTCGGTGGTGTGAGCAGGAGGGCAGAGAGTGTTTCTGGAAAGCCTGTTTGCAGTGTGTGGGAAGGAGCTGGGAATTGTTCTTGAAAACATTCCTTTGCCGCAGTTGCAACTTCGGGAAGCTGTAGGCAGTGGTTTGATGAGGAGGAAACTTTTGTTTGAAACTCCATAGAGACAATTCCCCACCTGTGAGGAGCCTGTACATAGGGCACTTCCCCAGGAGAGGAAGAACCCAGGCTGGAGGCTCTGCTTCATAAAACTGAAGACAGAAACTTTTCCACATCTGTGCCCAGGCTGTCACCTCTCTGAGGGCAAGATGGTGCCTGCCTTGGAGAGGATGGTCCCCTCTCTGTGTTGAACCTCTTCCATACTGTGCGAATGATTATCTGCCTAAGGAGGGGGATGAACATGTTCATCCCAAAAGTTGTCACCACCCCTCACATTACTGAAGCAAATCTCCTCTGCATCCTCAGTCTTTTCTGCTGGAGTGGCTTTGTGGCATCCGTTATTCATTGGGCCAGTGACAGACTGGTGTGTAAGGAGAAACTGAGATGCTGACTGGAGGCAGAACAGGGCCCGCTGAATGGGCATGCCGTGGTGTCGAAGCAGAGGCAAGAGGGCACGCAGCTGTGTCATCCTGTACCTCGCATGATACCCCCTTGCAGAAATAACCATGAGATCACCCGGCCTCTACACAGAGCTGACTTACTGCCTGCCACACTGGATACCTTAACTCCAGTGGGGTGACCCAGGCAGGGCTAAGACTTTGCTCGCCTGTTTGCCTGCAAGGTCAAAGTTCCTTGAATCCCAAAGGCAGTGGTTTTCCTTCTCACGGTGCTTCCCTTGTGCGGTAGTGTGCGGCACAGATCCCTACAAATGCTGTATGGGGGTGGTGAGCATCTCCAGCAGCTGAGAGCCAGGGCACTGCTCAAAGGAGGGCGGTGGAAAGAGACCTGGCAGGTATGTTGGAGGTGCAGTGACTGATTTAGGCCAGAGCCAGCTGTTCCTGTTGGCAGCAATCACTGACAGAGGAAAAGAGAGTCTTCGCCTCTAAAGACACTAGGCAAGCTCTGACTTTGCGATTTAAACTGATCCAGTCTGGATCCAAGGCCAATTAGGGAAAAGAGAAATGGTGACAGACTCCTGAAGCTGCTAGCAGCTCTGGCTCATGTCCCAATACCCACATCCCAGTCCCTTCTCTGCTGCTTTCTGTCATGCTTATGTCTTTAGCTGTAAAAAACTACCCTAACACCCTGTTGCTGTTGAATTAGTCACACAGCTTGATGCCAATCGTGGAGATTTTTCCAGTGATAGCTCTCGTGCTGGATATTGCTAGGATGTAGGCAGCCTTTCTAGTCAGTGCACAAACACATCCTTTTCATGATGAGGTGTGTTGCAGATATTCAGGCAAAAAATGTTGCCCTCCCTTAGCCTAACAACTCCACGAGGCCTTAAATCTCACTGGAGCTAGCTCCCTCATGCTATCTTAGTTCCCATCTTTCCAAATTTAGATGGGAGAGATAGGCTTGTGGTTACGAGAGGAGACTGGAAGTTAAGTGATCTGTCTGGGAAGCCACTCCTGCCACAGATGCTCCTCTGACCTTCAGCAGAGCAATTAGAGTAGATGAGGTAACACCAATGTTGCGGAGGTAGATATAGGAAATGACACATGGTATTTAGTGCTGGGAGCCACATTTGTATCTTAAAATGCTTTGTGGTTTTTATTTTCCGTCTGCAGTAGAGGGAAATAAGTGCTGGAATAACCCCCGAGGAGGCACAGCCTGGAAAAATTCTCCAACTTCCCGGACCCATGCGGGAAAACATCCTCCTCCACCTGTTCCCCAGTGCAGGGCTGCGGGCAGCGTGGTGCCACTGCCACGTCCTCACCTACCTCCTGTCCCCTCCCCGAGGGACAGGGGACACAGGTGGCTTTCCACAAGCAAAATGTGGGAACGGGCCCTTCCTCAGCACAGAGATTTCAGGGGTTTTGAAACCCTTC
>NW_010287515.1:0-20084 GCF_000700745.2 Antrostomus carolinensis
ACCAGTCTGGGATTCTATGATTCTATGACATTAAGACAGCCACAGGGTGTAGATCTCAGTGTAAATCCACTGTTACTGTGAAGTTGGTTGAACATTGGTTTAGTGGTGAGTAGGAAAAAAAGAAGTGTGTGTAAATGTGGGTAAAAGTTGGAATTCTGAGCAACTTAGTGCCAAACTGAATCTTTATCCTTAGCTATAAACAGCAACAGTGGTACAGACTGAGAAACCACCAAGAAAGTTAAGTAAAAGGAGAAAAAAAAAATAAGTTCAAGTATCTGTAATTAAATGTACTGGACAGATAATTTGTACTGGCAGGGGAAACACAACAATGGAGAAAATATACAGTGAGTGTAGGAAAAGATCTAGAAAAACTCTAGAATATTTCTCAGTGGAAACCAGATGTGTATTTAACATCTGCACTTGGACAACCAGCACCTGGAAAGTCTTAAGAGTAGAATCATTCAAAGTAAAAACTGGCTCATGGTATTGAAGCAGTGACAAGGTCTAATGTCAAATGACAGATGAGCAACCACATGGAGACATCAGGAAGTAACCAGATAACATTTTCTCCCTTTTCACACCCAGAGTAAATATGTAAATATTATCTTCTGGTAACATTTCACACTCCACGGTGAGGTAAAGGCTCTCAACCTTTCTCAGAGAAGCATCTGAAATATAATTTGCTATTTCTCTAATACAGACTCAGAGTATCTTTCAAATATTCCCTCTAGAGAAGAGAGGCAATCTCTCCTAGAGCTACAGCTGCAGGAAGATCTGTGGAGAGGAATGACAATTCAAAGGCCAGCACTTCGCTGACACGCAGTATCCTCTTAACTGTTGTTTGAAGAGACTAAAGAGAGGGAGAAAATTAAACACATCAGATATTTATTTCAGGCTATAAAGTTAACAACAAGGTAAAGATCTCAGCTAGCCTGTTCTGTTTGTCTTTTCTCTTCAATAGCTTTCTCAAAGCTGGCACTCTGTGTGTAAAAAACAAACAAACAAAAAACTTGACTACATCTAGAGGCTGCTCCTCCCTGGAAGTGTTTGTGGCCAGGTTGGATGAGGCTTTGAGCAACCTGGTCTAGTGGAAGGTGTCCCTGCTGCTGGCAGGGGGGGTGGGACTGGAGGAGCTTTAAGGTCCCTTCCAAACCCCAACCATTCGATGATCTGAAATTAGTTGTCTGAAAAGTTCATCCTCTTCAAGCCTTGACTTCCACTTTTATCTGAACAAATCTCACTAGCTAATTCAAATCTCAAGTTATAGTCTCAACCTCCCTCTCCCTTTTCTTTTCATATACATTGATTTTCTCTCAAGAGAATTCAGCTTTAACTTAATTTCCAGAACAAAACAAGTTACTAAAGCCATCAGTATCTCCTCATAGGACACAACCTTATCCTTTTAAAGGTGTCCTATGGTGCCTTCAGATCTTGGGCCTGCGCCCGCTTCTGCTGACATTCTCTTTATTAATTAGAAAATACAGAACTCCCCCGCCATCTGGCAAAGGTGCAGTTATCAAGCAACTTGTTAAAACCGATTTCTGTACCAACGCCGTTCAATCTGCTCAATTTCCTATTGAAAGGAAAAAGGGACAAACTTTCAATGTGGTTTTGAAAGTCCTGCAACAATCCCGAGTTCTCGGGACTGGAAACAGAACTGGGACACTTGCTGAAAACAGGAGGCTTCGTCCCGTCGCCTGAGGAAAGCCTCATCCTCCACATCTGCCTCACCAGGAGCTCTGCCACAGACACCCACGGCAGTGATGTCCATGTCAGTCTGCCCACTAATCCTGACTCAAACTCCCAGCTGGCTCATCATCCATCCCCAGGCAGAGCTCCATGCACTCCAGCCATTCCCTCACATCAAGGGCAGGTCCCCCTCCTTGTCTGCCCCTCCTGAAGAACCCACTGCAGCACTCCAGTTGCATCAGCTCTCCCACCCCGTCCTCTCGTGAGGAATCACATCTCTAACTCCTCCTCTTTGTTGCCCATGCTGCACTCAATAGCCTACAGCTGCTTCAGAGAGGCACCCAGCCCTGCTGACTTCCCAGAAAAGGCACAGGAGCTTTCTGCATAACGCTGCTCTGGAGGCATCTCCTTACACACATTTCAGCCCTGCAGAGAGGGACCTGGGGGTTCTGGTCCATGGCAAGTTGAACATGAGCCAACAGTGTGTCCTGGCAGCCAAGAGGGACACCCGTGTCCTGGGGGCACCCAGCCCTGCACTGCGAGCTGGGCAAAGGGTCTAGAGGGGAAACTGTGTGAGGAGAGGCTGAAGGCACTGGGTTTGTTCAGCCTGGAGAAGAGGAGACTGAGAGGAGATCTCCTGGGGGTCTAGAACTTCCTCCCAAGGGGCAGAGGAGGGGCAGGCGCTGATCTCTTCTCTCTGGCCACCAACCAATGCCAGGAGCAAAGGACATGGCAGGAAGATGTGGCAGGGGAGGGTGAGGTTGGCCATGAGGAAAAGGTTCTTGAGGCAGAGGGTGGTGGAGCACTGGAACAGGCTCCCCAGGGAGGTGCTGATGGCACCAAGCCTGACAAGATTCCAGCAGCATTTGGCCAAGGCCCTCAGGGACATGTGTGAATGTTGGGCTTGTCCTGTGCAGGGACAGGAGTTGGACTCATGATCCTGGTGGGTCCCTTCCAACTCACAACATTCACTGATTCTATGATTCTATGCCTGAAGTGAGCCCCTTACAGCTCTGCTGTGCCAATTACAAGGTTCCTCCTAATCACATCACTCCACACTTTGCTCTCTAACTCACTTCCTCACTTGTTTGTTGGTTGTCGTCTCCCTCCCCATTACTGCACGCTGCTTTATTACCAGCATACAGTGTGGCCTGATACCTACAATTTAAAAACAAAAAAGAATTTGGAGCAACTAAACCTACTGTCAAAATAAATGTGATTTCTAGAAGTAATGAAATAAAAACCTGACTGCTCTGAAGCAGTCAAATGGGGTCAGGGAATGAGCTGTTACTATGAGGTGCCAGTAACAGGCCTGGGACTTTGGGAAGCCATGAGAGGCTATTGGGAAAACCAGGAATAAACTGTCAAACATCCCTGCAAAGTTCTGTGCACAAAAGCAGTGAAGAACATCGTACCACAGCTGTTCCTCCTCACAACTGACCACTGACGCGGTGTGAGCCAGCCTCTCTGCACCACGATCACTGTTGTTCTCTGGGTCCCAGCCAAAGGGTTCACTGGGAATATTTTTCATACTTACCCAACGTAAGCTCTAACTTAAATAATTCCATGGAGAAGTCGCTTGTCAAATCTTTGATCCCTGTACCTGTTTGGTGGAATGACTTTGTGATGTGACCACCAGCACCACTTTGTAAGAAGCTACTGGACTGTGTGCATTCAAGCTATCGTGCAGCTACTCCATCAATGCAATTCCAGCACAGACCTGGTTTTTGGTTTGTTTGGTTCTTTTTTTAAATAAATGTCTGCCATATTGATTAATTCCTGGAGAGGGAGCCTCAGCCCTGCCTCTCCTCTTGGTTCTCCCACTGCACAATGCAGTGCAGCTTCCCAGCTTCTCTCTCAATCCCATGTGCCAGACAGAGGAAGCTAAAGAGAAGCTGTTGTACAGGGTTGGGATCAAAGGTGCTGCTGGGGTTCCAGAAGAGGCAGAACTTGCACAGTTCAGGGCAGTGGGGGAGAAAAACATATCGTTAACTAAAGCCTCAATCTTTTGAGCCAGCCCCCCAAAACCAGACCATTTTTATTTTTAAATTCTATATTTTTCTAGTATGATCTGTCCCAGAATAACTAAGCCCAGCAGCTAACCCTTACAACTTGTCTCACAACTCATACCAAATCAGAACTAAGCAGAAAAATACACGTTTGACTCTGTGCCATAGCAGCCTCCTGCTCTGAGCTCTGTGTTGTTTTTATCTGTCCTTAGCGAGACAGGGATTGCTGTGAAGTCTTGGACCTTTTTTGGGGGAAACCTAGCTGCTGTTTGGTGACAATAAGAAATCATTACATTAGGAAAGGATCAAAGTCTGGATGTTTCAAACAGAACAGCTATTTGGCGTATTCAGTGCTGCAGATTGTCTCGGGTAAAACTCCTCAGTCTCTGTGACAGTGCCTTGGCCACAAGCAGTTCTCTACTACTAGGAGAGAGAGGAAAAGCAGAAGAAAGATAAGACCAAAATAATAGCTGACTGTGAGAAATAGAAGACAAAATGTAAGAAGTGCTAAACAAGAGTGAAAGATTTGCAGTTGCTACTCAAAGAACTCACAGAGACACATCTACTCAAGAAGATGCGCAGACAGAACCCTGAAGAAAGAGGCTGCAAAAGAAAGAAATAAAACTGGACCCAAGGAAATGCCTGGGCAGTGCCCTGAACAAGAGAGCAAGCTTCTTCCAGCCAAGAAAGAAGAATTAGCCTTTGTGGGGTGACAGCCTGTTAGAATAGGATCCAAGCTGACTGTCAAAACAATGTACCATTATAAAATGGTCTTGAATCAATAAGAATCAAAAAAACACTTTCACTTTTTAAAACAGTGCTACACCCCCGTGAGGTTAATAGTACATTCCATCAGTCTGCAGAACACAGCTTCACTTCGTCTTCAGTTCAGATACACAGCTTACAGCAGTCTGCAAGTTCCAGAAGGCATTAGCTCATCTTTCTTAAGAAACCAATTTTTTAAGCCAAAGCATTGCTGCTGTAGCAGTGTAAATCTCTGCAGGCGCTACTATGATATTAAACACGTGTGTGTGTGTGTGTGTGTGTGTGTGAATAGCATGCAGACAGTTTGCCAGACACATGCAGTCGCTGGCTGCATTCACCTCACTAAGAGAGAAAATTAGTTTAAGAACACAACTGGAGGAGTTACTAGCCTGTCGTATGCTGCTATCATGAAGTTGAGGAGGAGGCTGATGGATTGCTCTACACTGATCTGGTGAGTAGAAGGAAGGCGTTTGTTTAGCTGGTAGTAGATGGATGAAATGATTGTTTCTAGTCGAGACACGTTGATCTCTGTGTTATGATCCAAAGTGTTAAGGCCATTATCTCGGAAGGCTTCAATCATATTCCAGATATCAACAAGATGAACTAAAAATAAAGGAGAAAGAATTAACTTCTGTCCCATGATGCATGCAAGCTTACTTCTACGGTATGGTTTCTGAATACTATGTTAGCTGTTATTTCGGAATAAACAGTTACTTATTTGTATTCAAAGTGAGAGACAGAGGCTTGATATTCATACTCATAGTCTGTGTCAGCTAGTTTAAAGTAACAGAGCAGTGCCCAGACATCTCATGGCCTTTTGTTCCACCCTTCAACATCTGGGTGCTCTGACAGAAAAACTACATAAAACAGAAAAGCCATCTCCCACCATCATGCAGCGCGTTTTAGCAAAGTTAGATATTTTCACTTGAGAAAGACATCAGCCATATTCCACATTGACTACAAATCAGCTACAATAATTTAGAACATCCTCCTGCTGACTAGTAGTTCAGTACTGAAGGAGGAACTCAATGTTCCAGTTAAACTATGCCTGTTTCCAGTTGATCCAGTTGCCAAGTCCAGAGCTTAGTAATTTGTAAACACGGGTCTAGAACTCCAAAGCGTTTCCCTTAATTACCCTGCCATACCTTAGCACATATCTAAGAAGTGTTAACAAGGCAGAGAGAAAGTTTTCCAACACCACAGTAAGTGCTCTGCAGAACCACATTAAATAATATTTTTAAATGTTTCAAAGCTTGCAAGGCATACATGACAGTGGGAGAAGACATCTAAGATCAGCAGTAATCCATCAGTCCAAACTGGATGGGATCCAACAGTTACAAAGGACAGACTCGCTTGCTAACTTCACAACCTTATGTCTTAAGTTATGTTCCTTAACTTAGGAAAAAAGGGTCTGAAGTAAGTCTGAAGTATTTCTTACATAAAGCTCCTCTTTGTACTTCTCACATAAAAACCACACAACGATAAAAGCCAAGCTACCTACTCACACCGAGCACATTTAGGTCCAAACATCCTAAATGCACAGCCTCATCTATACATACGTATGGGAAAGGTTACTTGAGGCATGTGCACAGCATGAGTGAACTGGGCCCAAACTGTGCAAGGTATTATAATTAGCATTTCTTAATACCTCCCTACTGCTGAAGAGAGATTTTTAATTCAAAAGCATGAATTACAGCCAAGAACTAACACTTTTCCCCAGGAATGCAAACGTTGGAAGCCATCCATCAAGCTAAAGGCACTGCGGGTATCACCCCCACGGCCCCGAGACACTCATCCCGGGGGCTGCTGTGCTACGGAGGGGCGGCAGTCTGCAGCGTGCAGCTGCACACGTCGTCTACAGGACCCCTCAGCTCTTCTTCTGTCTCCTTCCACACCGGACACAAGCTAATCCCACTGCGCTGGGAGGAGGGACCTGTTCCTGCACACGCTGCTCTGCTTCGCTTTTTGCCGTGTCCAATTCAACACCAGCAGCATCACCTGTTCACCCCGGGATTAACCTTGGCTTTGATGATCTATCCAAGGTCAAAAGACCACGGTAGAGAATGGGAAAACTTACACTGACTAACGTGGTATGAACATACAGAATTCTTTACAGTTACTACATTTCCTACACCACCATGATCAGATCCAGACACTTTCATGCTCGTGACTCTATTTTGCATCACCAAACTGCTACCTGTGCCGAGCTGCCAGGTGGTCTGAGCTGCTCTGTGATGGAACAGGAGCTCCAATAGCTTGAGAGTGCCTGCATCCAGCACTCAGGGCAGCCAAAATACATCAAGTTGGCCCATATATGTAAAATTTTTGAAACATTAAAGAATAAAGTTGAAGATATTCCAGAGTACCGTAGTGTCTCTTTTAATTATACATTTAATCTCTGTTTAGTTCAAGTAACAACTACCATTGTCTGACAAAACGTTTGCTCGCTCTTGCTACACTTAACATTCACATGGGTAAAACATCTGAAACAATCATGCATGAGAAATTTCTGAAGATAAAGAGTAATTATAACTTACGATTACATCTCTTCTGTACAAACCGCAGTTTACAGGCTGTTCGATATGTTGAGAGTCTGATGACATCAAAATTCTGTGCTCCTATGAATAAAAAAAAGTTGGTGTTTTTCTTTCCTCTGTAACATTCAGCTTATCTCAGAGAATCACTCCAAAAACGGTATGACTGTTTCTTCACATACATCATCTTTGTCATAAGAACATGACAAAGATTTCCATTAGATATCTCATGGTGAAGTGATTTTCAGCAGTGTGTTAGAAACTGACCTAAGCTGGAGACTGACAGGCAGACCTTGAAAGGAAGGAAGAATTAAGTAAGTGGTGAGTGGTAAAGAAGAGGATTGCACTGATGTTGGAAGACATGGACACAGAAGATAAGAGACAAAGGAAAGGAGGGGTTGGTACTCCTACCACCATCTGCACTGCAGCCCCATCAGGAGCACGCTTTTGGTCCCCCAAAGAGATACAAATCAAGTAATAAGCAGAAGAAAAAGAAAAATCATCTTCTCTTCACCAACAACTTCCCACTTCAAGATGTGCAAGTGTTCAACCTTCAAACATCTCATCACAAAACATCTGAATGTGATGATCTATGACTAGTCTGCACCATGTCTACCAGTTCCAGCAATTGCTCTGAACGTTACAAACTGAAGCCATTTCAGAAAGTTGTGCTAACCCTCTGCCAAACAGACCTGTGCACCTCCTACACCGATCAAATGAGACCATGAACATGAGTCAGCAGAGTGCCCAGGTGGACAAGAAGGCCAAGGGCATCCTGGCCTGGATCAGCACCAGTGTGGCCAGTAGGAGCAGGGAAGTTCTCTTCCCCCTGCACTGGGAATCACTGGTGAGGCTGCAGCTGGAGTGCTGGGTTCAGTGTTGGGCCCCTGAGTCCAAGAAGGACATGGAGGTGCTGGAGCGTGTCCAGAGAAGGGCAACGGAGCTGGGGAAGGGTCTGGAGCACAAGTGTGCTGAGTTCCCTTGTGGCTGAGGGAACTGGGGGTGTTGAGCCTGGAGCAAAGGAGGCTGAGGGGAGACCTTGTGGCTCTGTGCAAGTCCCTTGGAGGAGGGTGGAGAGAGGTGGGGGTGGATCTATTCAACCAAGGCCCAAGGGACAGGACAAGAGGAAATGGGCTGAAGTTGTGGCCAGGGCAGTTGAGATGGGATGTGAGGAAGAATTTCTTTGCTGCAAGGGTTCTGAGGCATTGGAAGGGGTTGCCCAGGGCAGTGGTGGAGTCCCCATCCCTGGAGGGATTGAAGAGTCGTGTAGACACAGTGCTGAGGGACATGGGTTAGTCATAGGGGACTGGTCAGTGTTGGGTTCATGGTTGGACTCCATGAGCTTCAAGGGCTTTTCCAGTCCAGGCAACTCTGTGATTCTGTGATAAACGATGTGGGGATGATAAATGATCCTGGTTTAAAGTCCAGTATCGATCATCTTAATTTGGATGCAGTCAACAAGTCTTGAAAATCTCATTAATCATAAACCAAAATGCCTTTAAACTGCTCACATTTCGACAGCGTTAGCGGCTACATCCCATAATCAATACAGTGCTAAGCTGTAGCCTGACACAACCCAGCTGCACGTGGGTAATGACACGGATGCACATGGCTCCTGCACCTCTTGTGTTCCCACAGGAGAGCATAAAAGCAGTGGCTGCTGCAGTCTCTCATGCTTCTCTCTCAAAAGCCAGAGCCTAGATGAATAGAGAACTGAGAATCGGGGATAACGGACTTAGAGAATCCAGACTTCTAAAAGATACTTAAAAACAAACCCACATCCTCCTGAAGAAGGTATCCGCTTGCTACATCAGGAGGTCTTACTCAAAGGTGATAACTTATTCCCTCCTACATTCTGAATTCAAAAGCCAACTTGCAAATACCTCATTTGAATTACCTTTGTGTACGCGCCCGCTGACTCACAGTTGCAAACTTCAGAAAGAAAAGTATTCTTGTCTTGGATATTTCACTCGAATCTTGCAAATAAAATGTCAAAGCATCTGCTTGTTCTCAGAGACCTATATATTGTGTCTTGAAAATTACACACCAGGATTATTTCTCTTCAACACTGATGTAGAACATGAGGTGAAAAGACTCTCCTAAAACCAGTGAGGAGGCTGACCAATTTCCCAATCCAAGGCTCTCCATGACAGCTTACCCAAGAGTGGCATTAGACCAGCCAACATCTCAGGAGTGTTCTGCTTGACAGTATGTTAGCCACATCTTGAGTGCTGGGTTCAGTGTTGGGCCCCTGAGTCCAAGAAGGACATGGAGGTGCTGGAGCGTGTCCAGAGAAGGGAACGGAGCTGGGGAAGGGTCTGGAGCACAAGTGTGCTGAGTTCCCTTGTGGCTGAGGGAACTGGGGGTGTTGAGCCTGGAGCAAAGGAGGCTGAGGGGAGACCTTGTGGCTCTGTGCAAGTCCCTTGGAGGAGGGTGGAGAGAGGTGGGGGTCGGGCTCTTCTTCCAGGCAACCAGTGATAGGACAAGAGTAAATGGGCTCAAGTTGCTCCAGGGAAGGTTCAGGTTGGATATTAGGAAAAATTTCTTCTCCTAAGGAGTGGTCAGGCATTGGAAGGGGTTGTCCAGGGGGGTGGTGGAGTCACCTTCCCTGGAGGGATTTAACAGACGGGCAGACGAGGTGCTCAGGGACATGGGTTAGAGGTGGAATTGTCACTGTTGGGTTCGTGGTTGGACTTGATGATCTTAAAGGTCCTTCCAACCTAAACAGTTCTATGATTCTGTGGTGCAGCAGACTTGAGTGGATTGTTTCAGAGCATCACCTTTAGAAAATCAGTCTCTGATGTATTTCAGAGAAGCACTCGGACAGGTCATGTCAGCTGGAGTATCCAAGGCTACAACAGAATAGCTCATTTTGTATTTTCTATGCAAGATTCTTTCAAAACTCTCAATTAGGCTGCAATTTCTGTCTTTCAAACCACAGAAAGCACTTCCACAGACCATGAGTCGGCTTAAATTGCTTTGTCTGTATAAAATATATGTATATAAATGCCTATAAAATATACATGTATGTATATTTATACATATAAAAAAGGTCATTTAACAGCTACATGCAAAAACAAAACCAAAAAGGTGTCTATTTTCTGCTCTTGTCTTCCTGTGTCGCATTACCACAAAAGCTTCAACAAGGTCATTCTTCTGAACTACTGTAAGATAAAATGGGATGTGTTTTCAAGACATTCTCTATAGCTCAGGATCACAGAATAGCTGAGGCTGGAAGGAACATCTCATCCAGCCTCCCTGCTCAAGCAGGGTCAGCTACAGCAATTTGCCCAAGACTGTTCAGTTGAGTTTTGAATATCTGCAAGGATGGAGACTCCACAATTTTGTTTGGCAACCTCTGAGTGCTCAACCACCCTAACAGTAAAAATGGTTTTTCTCACATCCAGATGGAATTTGCTGTGTTTCAGTTTGTGCCCATTGCCTTGTATCCTCCGACTGGGCTGAGAAACATCTGGTTCCATCTTCCTTATACCCTTCCATAAGACAAACTCTTATGGAGTTCAGAGAAATCAAAATAGCTTGCACAGAACTCTTGCCTGTCAGACACCTTCGTAATTACTAAAAAAGCAAGAAACATCCTTGGGTAGCAGTACATCCAGTGTGGGTGAATGCCAAGGTCGATGCTTGTTTCATCACCTAAACACTTCAGCAGATCTGGATGTTGACCAACACCAAATGGTCACTGAAAGCATCAGTTTTACACATCGCACATCTACTGTGTGTATGAAGCTCAGCTGGAAAGGAAAACATTTAAGCATTAACTTTTGTAGTGAAATATTCCACCACAGGACAGTTGAAGCTTGGAGACCTTAGATTTCTCATCCTGATATGCTCCAGAGCCTTACAGAGAAGGGCAGTTCGGAGTGTCTACACACCAGCACCATCACTGAGAATGAACAGCAAGAACCACAGCTGCAAGAAGAGACACCTTGTATAAAGATAATCTGAAAAATTCTCAATATCTTGAACAATTTAGCCAAAGCTAAAAACTAGCAAGCCAGTTTCTGTAGGAAATGATCACAAGATGACTACACCACTTCAAAGCGATGAGACAAATGTAATACCCTGACACACCAAGGCAAAGCTTTTCTACTGGAGGAGGACTACTGTCACTTTGCAAGGTTCTAATGAGATTTCATCCAGGATATCATGCACAATGCAGCCACTTCTGCTCAAGTCATCCTGAGCAGAGGCAGAGGAGAACAGGAGATGAGGTGCACAGCAAGGAGAGCACACGAGTTAGCTTGTGCTGCATGTTGAGCAAGCCAAAAACTCCAACACAAAGCAAGCTGGGAAGGTGGGAAGAAATACTATCCAAGACCCATCTCACATGAGAAGCAGCAGATATGAATTAGTCAGGAATGAAACTGAAATTATAAGATGCTTATAACCACAGTAAGAATGTTATTCTGGAATTTCTTCCACAAAATAGCACAAATATCCTGTTGTTTTACCACAGACCTTCATCAGCCTGTGGCTGGAATTAGAGGACAGGACTCCCAGGACTTGCCTAACCTAGGAGTTTCACTCAATCCTGTGTCCCCATAGGAAAGTAAAATAACATGAAGACATGCAAACTTACAATCTTTTACTTCTACATGCACACATCTTTTTAAAAGATTACATCTCATTCCTTTAAATTATATTCTCTCTGGACAGGCATTTGACTTCTAGTAACAATTACAGTCTCAGAGAATGGTCCTGCGCAAAAAACAACCCCGAAACCGCTCACACTGCTTCTGTTCTGAGACACTCCAGCATTGTGGTGCAATTTTATTTTCTTTTTCCCCCAAGGTAAAAGGTGATCTGTCTGTTGTTATTATTATTATTTAATAGCTGTCCACAAACTTTAGATATTGCCATATATGAGAAATGTGAATGTTCCTTAAAAAGGGAAATGAATGACAACCTAGAAATGAATTATCTTTCAGGCAGTTGTGACCCACCTCTTGCATTCTCCTGCTGACCAGCACCCACTCAGGATGCTTTTCACTAGATGAGGTAATGGTCTCGTGGAAACAAGATGTAAATGATCTGGTAAAACTATCAAAGTGATGCTCTCAATAAAGAATAAATGACATTATGTCTTCAAATTTCTTACTTACTCATTTCCATGAACAGCTGTCTCTTCTCTGCCATTGTCCTCCTCCTCTTCCCACTCTCCTCAATCATTCTGAAGACAAAAATGGCAAACACTGTTTGTGCTAGAATTTCTGTTACAAGAGCAACTTGCTGTGAACAACATTATTTTATCCTTCAACTTGAAACAGCTTGATTTTATTTGGTAAATGAAAAGACCAGTAGAAAGACAGATGCTTCCATAATGATCGTATCCCACAGCAGAGATTTGCTTTAGACTTGTTAATACCTTTTAAAGCAGTGCACAGTGCAGGAAACATTCATTCTGACATTTTAATCTAAAGTTTGCAAAACTCAGAGGTGCATACACGTATATAGAATCATAAAGTGGTTTGGGTGGGAAGGGATCATTAAAGGTCATCTAGTCCAACCTCCCTGCAGTGAGCAGGGACATCTTCAACTAGATCAGGTTGCTCAGATAGAAAGAATTCCTTTCTGTTCAAACAGATTTTGTTTGGAAAATACAGAATCACACAGAATCCCAGAATGGCCCAGATTGGAAATGACCTTTAAGCTCATGGAGCCCAACCATGAACCCAACACTGACAAGTCCCCTATGACTAACCCATGTCCCTCAGCACTGTGTCTACACGACTCTTCAATCCCTCCAGGGATGGGGACTCCACCACTGCCCTGGGCAACCCCTTCCAATGCCTCAGAACCCTTTCAGCAAAGAAATTCTTCCTCACATCCCATCTCAACTGCCCTGGCCACAACTTCAGCCCATTTCCTCTTGTCCTGTCCCTTGCTCCTTGGTTGATACAAAGCAAGCAAGACCTCTCTATGAGCAGCTGAGCCAGCAAAGTGCAGAGCCCTACAGATCTGCATGTCCAAAACATCTTGGTGTTCAAAAGGAGAAAGGTTATTTCACTCCTTTCCCTGGCTGACAGATTAATAACGCTCCTCCTCCCGGCCTTGGGTTTTTGTGGGGATGTTGGTTTTGGGGGTGCAGGGTTGTATTTAAAAGTGAAAACCTGTTGTATCAAAACTCGTCAGATTTCATTTAACTTTGAAACCTGATGCCTAAGGCCAAATCACATTTGTCAGGGAAGTAAAGATCTGAAGTAAAGTTAAGGTGGAAAGAAAAAAAACAAACTTATATTTTGGTCACACAGGCCTCCCTTTCTTATGAAAACAGATTAAAGAGGTGACAGCAGCACAACAGAACTCACACCTCAAGATAAGGCGGCGTAGGGACAATTTAGTAGCTCCTAGGGCTTACCTGACTGTGGAGTCCTACAAGCTAAATTTCAGTCAACTCCAGCGAAAAAAGAGCAACTTAATTCAGTTTCAGCATAAAACTTCACTTGAAATTACTACATTTTATTATTCTTTTCTTAACAGATTGGCCAACTCATTAAATATGTGGGTTTTGGCTGTTTTTTTTTTAAAGGCTAAAATACCGAACAATTATTCTACAATTCCACCAGAATCTAATTCTAAGGGAGTTAGTCAACTCACCCTCATGCAGCATGGCAGGACAGATTTCACGAGGCTTAAATGTCAACCAAGGAAAAGAAAGTCACGTCTTGGCACTTAACATACACTCTGATTAACAGTTTCCCTCAGCAGTTGTCCATCGCCTGTTAATTGTTCGCTGGTGAAGATCTCACAACACATACTCATCTTGAAAGCCACCAAAACGTTTCTCCTGAACTGTTCGTGAAAAGAAAATAAGTGTATGGTGGTATAAAGTAACCTGCAAATACATTTTATTTCCTTATTTCTTCCTAGTTTAGAAAATCACAGACCCAGAACCAATGTGCTTCTGGGGTTTTTTTAAGGAAAAAACCTCAATGGCATTTTTGCAGATACGTTTCTTTTTTTTCAGCTTCCTAAAATAAATTCATTTTATTAAGTTAAATAAATATATGTAACTGAAGTATCTCATCTTCTCAACCAAGGCTCTTCCCAATGCGTTATCTCGAGCTGTACTTCCCGGTGGACTGAAGCAGGTATTCAAAGAGCCAGGCACTGGGAAACCCTGGCTGTGCAATTCCCTTTGTTCACCCCCAGTTCCAGGTATCTTCATACACTGCCCCAAGCTGAAGAGTTTTTGGAACTAACTGCTGTTCTCTTTATTTCCACATCACATAATCCACACATGTCATCTTGAAGAATGCCAGTTACTGTAGCAGTAATGAACTTTATTTCTAGTGCTAGCGCCTCTGTAAATTCCACAACAGATGGACTCCAACAGGTAGATTAAGTTATTTGATCTTTTAAATTGTTTTTAACAGAGACTATTTTATCACAGGATCCCAGAACTGCCTGGATTGGAAAAGCCCTTGAAGCTCATGGAGTCCAACCATGAACCCAACACTGACCAGTCCCCTATGACTAACCCATGTCCCTCAGCACTATGTCTACATGACTCTTCAATCCCTCCAGGGATGGGGACTCCACCACTGCCCTGGGCAACCCCTTCCAATGCCTCACAACCCTTTCAGCAAAGAAATTCTTCCTCACATCCCATCTCAACTGCCCTGGCCACAACTTCAGCCCATTTCCTCTTGTTATCAAGACATAAGAGACAATATCACTTGAATCTTCTGCAACACCAGAAAATAATCTTGGTAATATTAGCCCTTCTGGTCCTTGGGCTTTGGGTGCACATGTCCCTCATTCCATCTTCCAAACCCCCTGCTTCCAAGTTAATCTCATTCTTCTGCAAAGCTGGAACCAGTCCCTGGGGAACTTGCCTCACATCAGAGCAGCAAGATAACAGGAGTACCAGAGATGCCATAACTGTCATTTCTCCTGGCAATTCCCTACCAGAGCCCATGGGTTCTGGCTAAACCACAAGGTTTTGTACCGTACCTTCCCAGAGGCACACAGACACGCTACCAACCAGCAAGAAAAAGCATATGGCAGCGCCAGACGCTCACATTCACCACCAGCACTCGAGAGGCTGCACGAGCAGCACAGACGGGGCTGAGGAAAGGACTACAGGCAGAGATGAAGCAGAGCATGAGACTAATATTAAGGTCTGGAATTAACTTTGCTGCTGTCTGGTAACACATACATTTAAATCATGATGTTACTGTGACATCAATCTCCTTCCCTACTGACACTTTATTGCCTTGCAGGTGTCAGGATTTGAGGGGGTTTTTTTAAGAGTGTATTCAAGTTGCATGGACCACCATCACAGAACACTATCACACATAATCCACAGATAAATAAATAGGTTAGACTGACCAAGATGTACACTTTTAAAATTTTAAAGAAGCTAATATCACCCTTCGTACTCTCTGCAAAGCATTTGAGTGACTTAGCTGTTCGGCAACGTCCTTGAGATGAGATCTGAAGAAGTAAACTGGTCTCTGTGACTATGAAGTGCTGCAGGGACACATCAACAAAGTCTGATTAACCCCTGGCTCAGGAATTCTCTTGTACAGATTTTTCAGGTATGGTCTCAGGAAAATCATGTCCTAAGGAATGTTGTCTCAGGTCCTCCTCTAAGTCTCTTGCCTTTCTTGAAGGGAAGAAAAAGATTTTACATTTAGGGGCCTGGAGCACCTCCCATATGAGGAGAGGCTGAGAGAGCTGGGGCTGTTCAGCCTGGAGAAGAGCAACTGAGAGGGGACCTGATCAATGTTTATAAGTATCTTAAGGGCGGGTGTCAAGAGGATGGGGCCAGACTCTTTACAGTGGTGGCCCGTGATAGCAGAAGGACTGGAACACTGGAAGTTCCAGACAAACTTAAGGAAAATCTTCTTTCCTGTGAGGGTGCCGGGGCCCTGGGACAGGCTGCCCAGAGAGGGTGGGGAGTCTCCAGCTCTGGAGATGTTCCAAACCCATCTGGACACTTTCCTGTGCAACCTGGTGTAGGGACCCTGCTTTGTCAGGGTGGTTGGACTGGATGATCTCCTGAGGTCCCTTCCAACCCCTGTGATTCTGTGACTTTTATTAGATGAACAGCTCAACAATCCTGCACCTGCTCACCAGAAAAAAAAATCTCACTATTGAGATTCACAAGCTCTCCTTGTTGATTCTTTCCTGCTATTATCTGTGAGGGTGCAAATATCCAGGAAATTCTATTTCTGGGCCAGAGTGTTACACATTCTAAAGTGAGAGTGGAGAGAGAAAGGACAAACTGGCAGATATTTGGAAAAGTTGTGGAAACTACACGAGTCACTACACGAGATCTATTAGAATAGCTGACAAACACATTACTTAAACCTGAACAATCAGACAGAGAAGGATCCCTTACTGATGAACCTGCTAAGAAGAAAGATGGAAAGTCTACGCTCACCTTCACATTTTAAACCTATCTCAAGTTCGAAACAGGAATGAACTAGAAGCAGAGTCACTGCAGTTACGTTAAGGATGCAAATCACAGCGCTCACCATCAGAAAACAAGCGGGGTAAACTGCAGTTTGTCCTGCACTGGTTTGTTGGCTGGTTGGTTTTGTTAGTTTGAAGGGGGTGGGCGTGTTTGGTTTGGGTTTTTTTGGTGGGGATTTTCTTGGTGCCTTTTTCTGTTTGTCTGGTTGTGTGGTTTTCTGTTGTTTGTTTGGGTTTTTTTTTTTTTTGTTTAACATTTGTGGCACAATTCATGAGTAAAGTGCCAAGAAACATTGAAATGACAAGGCAGACAAAAATTCTTAAGATGAAGGCTTACCTTACAATGGACATATGTGGAGGAAAAACTGCTCAGATATATTTATGTGCCAACAGAGGACAACGGGAACGCACTGGGGATTCCCCAGGATCACTATGTGTTTAAACAAGTACTTATGACATGTTTTTTTTCATCCAGTTTTGTCCTTCATATTTCATGATGAGCTGCTTCTAAACACTTGGTATCTACTTCAGCATTCTTCAAAACCCTGAGAGATCAGCAATGCTTGGGATAAGCAGTCTCCAGGCTTGGGAGACCTGGACTGCATTTCTGTGCTCTCTCTTTAGCATGTGCTCCCATTTCAGAATGTGCTAACTATAAAGCATGCACTACACAAACACCCCGTGCTGAAGCAGTCCCAAGCCCATGCCTACAGTACCCAGGCACCACATCGCTACACAAAGGAGAGCAGCAATATGCATCGAAAACTGTCGATACTTTACACTGTCAACAGAAGAAAGTTCTTCTATATTCACAAAACCCCAGCTTAGGGCCTGAAGCTTTCCATAACAGTCACCCAGATCAAGTTTGTTGGACCTGAGTCATAAAAAGAACTTGCATAAAACACTAAAGAGGGATTTAAAAGAAGAAACGTGCTTAGTCATGCTTAAAGCTTTCATTATTTTATTGCAAAGTTCTCCTGAGAGAATAACAGCACACTACCAGGCCAAATCCAGCTTGCCAATGCAGTATCACACCTCCAAAAGGAACTCAAAGCAGATGTGCAGGCAAGACTACAAGAATGGGGCAAGGGTAAAGTAAAACTTCACAAGAACTTCCCCTCAGGTTCCAAAAGTTCGTAATGACAAGATTTCCCGAGCCAAAGGGATTCTCCATATTTAGTAACCATGAACAGCTTCTTCTCCCCACAAGCCTGTGTGTCTGTCCCTTTACCACCCATAATCTTCTGCCATCCACACCACTCTGCAGCAGTAATTCCCAAGCACGAAACCCACAGCTCCACAAATCATCTCCCTGGATCTTCTGAACCTCCCTCCTCCCAGTGGATTCACAAGCCTCCTACTTCTGTCGAGAGACACGGATCAATTACTCACTATTCACCCTCTCTACGACATTCATGATTTTCTAGATCTCCACCATCCCTCCACCCCAGCTGCCTCTCTTCCACTTTGAGGGATCTCACCTTATTTTGCCATTCCTTGTACCAAATACACTTTGTGCTCCTGAGTCCAAATTCAACACACGTATATCAAGAAAGCTGAGCAGCCAAAGAAAGGTCAAAACCGAGAGGGGTGACTAAAGCAATTCATGTGTGTGTAACGAGGAAGAGCCCAGGATGGAAAACCACAACAGACTGAACCAGGAGGTGAGGAGTAGAGGTGAACTGGGATCACAGTTTGGCACAGGAACAACTGGAACGGCCATGAGCAGCAACACAGAATGTTATTTGACTTGGACAAACATAAAGATGAGAGGTAAGGATCAAAATTGCTACAGACAGCTGAAAAAAAACAGCTTTTCCAAAATAAAGTAAGTGTGAATGTAACTTTTCCTCTATCCATGAAATATAAAATACATTTCATTTTCCTGTACCTTTTGGTACACGAAGCTTCATGCTGCCTGAAGGTGCAAATGCCCACAAACATTACAACCAGGAGATGAAGAGCCCTGCAGGACTCAATATGGATTCAGAGGATGAAGCTAGCAGCAAGTTTTAATATAAAACTAGAATCATCGAATGTTGTGAGTTGGAAGGGACCCACCAGGATGGTGGAGTCCAACTCCTGTCCCTGCACAGGACAATCCCAACATTCACACCATGTCCCTCAGGGCCTTGGCCAAATGCTGCTGGAATCTTGTCAGGCTTGGTGCCATCAGCACCTCCCTGGGGAGCCTGTTCCAGTGCTCCACCACCCTCTGGGTGCCTGAAGAACCTTTTCCTCATGGCCAACCTCACCCTCCCCTGCCACATCTTCCTGCCATGTCCTCTGCTCCTGGCATTCGTTGGTGGCCAGAGAGAAGAGATCAGCGCCTGCCCCTCCTCTGCCCCTTGGGAGGAAGTTCTAGACCCCCAGGAGATCTCCTCTCAGTCTCCTCTTCTCCAGGCTGAACAAACCCAGTGCCTTCAGCCTCTCCTCACACCCTTTCCCTCTAAACTCTTCCCCAGTGTTGTGTCCCTCCTCTGGACACTCTCCAGCAGCTTTAGATCCTTTTTCTCCTGTGGTGCCCAAACTGCCCCCAGTGCTGGAGGTGAGGTCACCCCAGTGCAGAGCAGAGCGGGACCATCCCCTCCCTCAGCCAGCTACTACCCAAAATATTAACCAGACTGTGGTAAAAACAACAGCAGACACTGTATTTTCGTGCATCTATTTGAAGGGGAAACGTTAAATCCCGAGTACAGCGTTTCTTTAAGCAGGGTCTGAAACTGCACACGCAGGAACCAGGAACGCCAGGCAGCTTTGGGGGGTTTTGGCCACAGTATAAAATGCCCGACCTCCACCCAGCCTGAGACTTTCCAAAGTACCATTGACAGTGCCATTGTTTTACATCAGCCAGGCCCAATGCTTTCTTCTTTTTTCCCTTACCCTTCCTGCCATCTACCCTTCGAGTGTCTCAAAGGCAAAGTTCATCTAAAGAGCCCAGGCATTAACATCCCAACACTTGGGATTAGTAGCGTTTAATTCAAGAATCTGCTTTCTTCCTTCCTCCACTCTACAGCAGAATCATCACACAGAAAAGCGAGGTTCCCTAAAAGGGTCCTTGCAGCTAAAAAAGTCTCCCTGGCCAGCAGAGGTACTTCAGCTCCCTGGAACCAGAGCACTTGGAGACCAGACAATAATTCCTGCTATTTGCATAAAGCTAGAAATCAAAACCTTCTCAATTTCACAGAAAACTCTAAAAATATTTCTAATTAGGTTCAGAGATGTTATGCTTTAATCATCCCGAAAAGGCTGGATTTTGCTTTAAAGCTCAGGGGTAGAATTGTAGTACCGAGTCCTGTCTTCTCCATGGTTCTTCAGATGGAGAAAGCTGTAGAATTCCATTCTGCACTCTTGGAACTTTGTAGGAGTTGGAGGTTTCTTTGTTTATTTTAAACAGAAACATAAGAATGACCATACTATGTCAGACCAAAACCATGGTTCCTCATCATCTTTCTGTCTCTTTCAGACTCATCACTGTCTAGTTCCATTTTCTGGTTCCTTCTGCCTCCACCCATTTCTGTATCAGACAAGACATGAACAGCTACAGAATCCCAGAGTGGTTTGGGTTGGAAGGGACCTTCAAGCTCATCCAGTCCCAACCCCCCTGCCAGCAGCAGGGACACCTTCCACTAGACCCGGG
>NW_010287515.1:20102-23591 GCF_000700745.2 Antrostomus carolinensis
CCTTCCAGGGAGGACCAGCCACAGCTTCTCTGGCCAACCTGGGACACTGTCTCACCACCCTCACACCAAACAATTTCTTCCTCACATCTCAGCTCCAGCTCCCCTCTGCCACTTTCAAGCCATCAGCCCTTGTTCTCTCACTCCCTGCCCTTGGCCAAAGTCCCTCCCCAGCCTTCCTGGAGCCCCTTCAGGTACTGGGAGGCCACTAGAAGGTCTCCCCGGAGCCTTCTCTTCTCCAGGCTGAACAGCCCCAACTCTCTCAGCCTGTCCTCACAGCAGAGCTGCTCCAGTCCCAGATCATTCTCATGGCCATCCTCAGACATCATCTCTTTCCTAGGCAGAAGAATCTGGAGACTAGCTGGTTTTTGCACAGAAATCAGTCATACTTATGACTGATCATCATCATCATCTTCTACCATCCCTTTTCTTGTTCCATCATCTGCCTTCGGATATGAAGGAGAAACTCAGAGTGCCCGATATGTAGGCACACCAACAAACCATTAAGAACACTTTTGAAGAATAGTTATTAAGCTTTTTTTAATTACTATTATTATTTTTGGACCATGACTGAGCATTGGTCTGAATCTTTCACAGAACTATACGAAAGCATCAGGCACTACTCCTGAGGGACAGTTCAGAGCCTAGGAGCAGACATACAAACCTGGGGCTGCCTGTTTGCAGTCGCCTCTATTTCCATAACTTTACATGTCTCTACACTGCACAATAAAAGAGAAGATGAAATTCAATTGTTAACAGAGCCCTTCTAAACATTTCAGAATTGGCTCGCATTGTTCATATGATCTCCTTCAGCAGACACCTCTCTGGTCACCCTCTGGCCACTTCCCATTTGTGATTATACACTCGTTTATGACAGTGACAGAGTCACCTGGGGACGGTGACACCACAAGGAATCGATCTCTTACTCTTTAACTGTATTTATTTTCTGCCCAAAACCACAACCTTCCTCTTAGAGTAGAGAGAGATGTTTTTCTTACCTCTACCCCGTTCTGGGGCATTCTTAGCAGTAAGATAATTATTAGTCTTTTTTTGCTTTGCTTTCCCTTTCCCCACTGCAGTGTTTTCAAAATTAGAAATCTATATTGTGTGAAGGAAAACAAACCTATTTTCTCTCTTGCTGCTAAGACGACACAGAAGTCACAGTCAAAGTAAAAACTCTAATCACAGCAGAATCAAAAGAAAAATCAGAGGTCTACAGATTGTTTCAAGTGCTAAGTGACCAGCAGATTTTTAAAACATATAGAATTGGTGCACATGTAAATGACTGAAGAATATCACTGGAATATTTAATTTATTTAGCTTTAAAAACACTCAATTCAACCAAAGGCTGAAACTTCTAGTGCTTAAAGAAATATGCCTGGACACAAGCCATGTGTACTGCCACCAACCTTTATCAGGGGGGAAAATCTAAAATCTGATAAAGAGGTGAATTTCACACACAGAGGTGTTTCATGAACATCCTGTTTTGCTATTCTAGCAAAAGCAGTGTCATCAAATAACTTGCTCTGCTTCCAGTCTGCATGGTCTGTTCTGGATGATTTCCATAGGTATTTCTTCCTCAAAAAGCTTTTGGGAACCTTTATCAACGCAGTGAAGACACCTGCGTTACGACAGCTCCTGCTTTACTTAAGAAAAAGGACTCAGAGTAGGTTCAACCTACTGCATTTTTCCTTACAGGCTGTTAAAAGCAGCTGCAGTTGAATTTGCATGTCAGAGCCAATCTCTTCCGGCTGGATAGCTCCCAAAGTTTCAAGGGTTCTGATAAGCATGGAGAGCTGGAAGTAAAACTTAGTTCCACAGGTTTCGGTCTTCCCATCAGTTCTTGCTCTGACAGTAACAGCTAAATTTACACTCACCACCAAAGGGGGAAGTACAGAAAACCTGCGAGAGAGTGCACAAGCGCTCTGCTCATGTCTGACTCCGTGAAACCCAGAATTCCCTCCCTGCAGTGACAGGGCAGCGCTTGAATTTAAAGTAAAATCGGTGCTGGTTCCACAGAACATGGTTCTGTTTTATGTCAAGAGGCAGCAACTTTGGTTAAGGAAGAAAATCTGAAATGAGTAAGATGAACCCAGATGGGGCAGAGTTTCTTCATGCCAGAGAAGTCAGTACAGGTCCTCACACCGGCTGCAGCCTGGAAGTCTGCTGAAATCAGAAATGGAAGTTCAAGAGTTGAAGTTTCCGCTGCAGCCAGCACCTGACCCCGTGCAGATCTGATCTAACTTCAGAGATGCTGAAGGTGAGCAGCACCTGCTCCAATTCCAATGCGTTCTGCCGTAACGCGTGCGCTCAGCTCCCTCTGCCAAGTACTCACATTAGAGGCTGCTGGAAATTACCAAGGCATTGTAATATTATTATGATAATTTCTTTTCAGTTATACATAAGTGTGTGTATATATCTTTATGTCCATATATATATATATATAAAAGGGTTTGTTTTGGTTTTGTTTTTTTAACTATAATGGGAAGACCAGCCTCAAGTCCCATGGGAGATTTTAGATTCAAGATGCCAATTCTTTCAATTCCTAATGTTGCGAATCAACAAGGAATTATCTGCACTGCAGTAAAATACTCACTAAAGAAACACAGTTTAATTAGCACTAAATAATATTAGAAATATATCATTACATGTTAATTTGTGTGTACTTGTTGCAAAGTAACATTCACCTTAAAGCACAAAATGGCGTAAGATACACCTTACAAAACTGCACTTGAGTATGTTTGATGCAAAGCTTCAGAAGGTTCACCATCTCCCTTTGCCCACCCACCTGCACCCTCTTCAGTAACACTGTTCGATGGCCTCATGAATAACCTCCGTGACAGAATTAATAGAAAAACTAATTTATAAATTCCATAGCAATAAATGTGGAGAATTCTGCAGTCAGTCAGAATCTAAAATATCTTCAACAGCACCATAAACCCAAATATAGCCCTTATTTCTCTTGGTTGTTTTTTTTTTTCTTTTCCTGTTTAATTCCACTCTTCTGTTTGTTCTCCCTTTCCTTACCTTTGACAATCCTCTCCCACAGCTACACCACACCCTGCATGAGACATGGACACCTGGCTGGATAAAAACCAACGATAAAAATTAAAAGTAAAACCTAAGGACTGGTTTCCCCTTGACTTGCTCTAACAGGTTCAGCCACCAATGACTTTGGGTGAGAGTTTTGTGGTTCTTGATCTTGCTCGTAGCTTGGGCGCACGCAAGGCAGCCACTCTGAAGATGGTCAGGCCAATACTACAGGACCTATCTTAAAAGGTTTCGCTCTTCTTGGAGCTCATCAGCTGTAGGTAACGGCCTAAATAACCAGCATTTCCTCTTCAGATCAAAGGGAGGGAGACAGACTATGTAATTAATGTAATTAATCTCAGCTAATGCTCTGCAGAGAAATCTGGCCAGGCTGGATCCATGTGCTGAGGTCAAATGTATGAGCTTGAACCAGACCAAGTGCCGGGTCCTGCACTTGGGTCA
>NW_010287516.1:0-221 GCF_000700745.2 Antrostomus carolinensis
TCCCCATGACCTAACGAGGTGGATGACAGATAATTAACGATCTCCCCATCATTAATCCCACCAGGAATCCCATCCCATCTCCATCCCATCTCCATCCCATCTCCATCCCATCTCCATCCCATCTCCATCCCCATGACCTTCCCACCCCATTTCCTTGGTAGAACTCCATCTCCATGATCTTCTCCTGATAGAACCCCCTCCCCATGACCTTCTCCTGGTGG
>NW_010287517.1:0-2575 GCF_000700745.2 Antrostomus carolinensis
AGACTGAGAGGAGATATGATTGTGGTCTATAACTTCCTCACAGGGGGAAGGGGAGGGGCAGGTGCTGATCTCTTCTCCCTGGTGATCAATGATAGGACCAGGAGAAATAGCAGGAAGTTGTGCCAGGGAAGGTTTAGGTTGGACATTAGGAAAAGGTTCTTCACCCAGAGGGTGGTGGAGGACTGGAACAGGGTCCCCAGGCAGGCAGTCATGGTACCAAGCCTGACAATATTCAAGAAACATTTGGGCAATGACCTGAGACAAATGGTCTGACTCTTGCGATTGTCCTATGCTAGGACAAGAGCTGGACTCAATGATCCTTGTGGGTCCCTTCCAACTCACAACATTCTGTGGTTCCCTGAGGAGTTCCAGTAGCTTCACCTTAACAGTACCTCAATCCCACTATGAGCTGTGGGAGCATTAGTTGTCTCCTTCCCTTCTGTTCGTCTGGTTTTATTTGCAGTTTGGGCTACCAATACATCTTGCCTCTTTTTGTTACAAAGTCCCCCTGTTCTAGGTTTTATTCTTTTTTTTTAATGCTTCTCTGAGAAGTCTATGCCTCTGCCTTCTCTGCAGTTCCCCTTTAAATAGTCAAAGGTGCTCATTAGATCACCCCTCAGCCTTCTCTTCTGCAGTCTGAACACATCCAGTTCCCTCCGTCTGTCCTCACATACTGTGTGCTTCAGCCCTTTGACCTTCATTGTGGTCCTCCACTGGGCACTGTTATTTTGCGACTGGGGAGCCCAAAGTTGAACACAACACTTGGGCGTGGTCTTGCAAGTGCATAGTACTGGAAGAATCCCTTCCCTGGACCTGCAGGTTATGCTTTTGTTGATATAACCCCGTGTGTGCTGCCCTTTGTTCAAGGTTGTGATGATGACCAGGATACCCAGACCCTTTTCTGCCTGTCTCACAGCTTGCACTGTTACTTGGGATTACTCTTCTCTAAATGTAGGACTTGACATTTTCATTCATGGAACCTCATGATGTCTTGTTTACCTGCTTCTTCCAGCAACCAGAGAAAAAAAAAATCGTATTAATTTGAGCAAGAATATGTAAATTTTGCTGCTATACTTCTTACGAGTTACAATCTGTGAAGCTCTTTTCTGATAGCTTACTTGCATATTCTATCCTGTGACCTTTATGCCCTTTATGATAAATTTTCAGGGTTACCAAGTTTCACCATACTTAGAAATTAAAAAATGTATCTCATACAGGAACTAATTTTCTTCTTTTTGACAATTCTCATGTATATGCAATCATCTGAAGCAATTTAATCTACTGAAATTTTGTGTAAACTACAGCTTCTTTCTCCTTGAACTACTTTTAGTACTTATCCAAATTGAGCTATGCAAGAAAAATCTGGGCCAGTTCATTTACTGAAGTTGGTTACTCTTGTGTTTAATATTCTCTAATGATCCACTAGTGTATTCTGGAATGCTTATTGCTATCCAATAGATTATAGTAGAGATAAATAAGCTGTATAACAAAAGGAAAGTGGTTGCTGGAGAGGGTTGACTACTAAGTAGTATATTCATGAGTAGCATCGGAATTTGGCTGTGTCCACTGATTATTTGGATCTTTTTAAGAATCTTGATGGACACAAAATGTAAATGAGATGAAAGTCTCCTAAAAATAATTGATGAGGTAATGCTCTCTTAGGCATAAGAATTAGCTGTGCTTGGTCTTTAGCTTCTAAAAGATATGAATGAACACAGATATTACCGTGTTTAAGAATGTTTTTGGCAGGGAGTACCGTGGCAACATTTTGCATGTAATGCTTTCAAGATTTTCAGCTCCAGCAGTTGCAACTTTCACTTATCTGAAAGCTTTGCTTTTAACTCAACATCAAATGAACAGGAACAAGGCTGGTCTTTGGTAAATGACTAATATATTATTCCATAAATGTACACAACACATCATCAAGTTCTGCCTAACATCTGAAATTGTTTACTCAGCAAGACTGATATTAGAAGGAAGAACTTGATTTGAGGTAATAAATTCGAAGAACGTTTTGGTAAATGCTTTTGTGAAGCATAAATAAAACAAACTCAAGGATTCATTCACTCTTTAAACTTAAATGGTACAGATCTGTTTTTATCATCCTGTTGGTTTATTGTTGATTTCCCAGACAGGAGTAGTTGGACAAAACCAGCATAAAACCACTCTGCTACTGTGGTTATTTGGGTTTCTTAAAAGTTGAGCCAAACAGACAGAGTTCCTTCAGAGTCTTTTTTTTTTTTTTTTTTCTCCCCCCTCCAAATAATGAAAAAAGTTGCTTTCCCTCCAAGGACACAGATAAAAATGAACTGTGTGAATTATGACCAGGCTAGGTCTTTAAATTCCATTATTTAGAAGGCTAATCCTATTTACATACTGATGTCCCTATACTGTTCAGATGAGCAAGAAGTAATATATATATAAATTCTTTTCTCTTGGTGAACTCTCTCTTGGAAACGAAGGATAGGTAGTTCCTCTGATAGGAATCCCAAGGCAAAGGACTATCAAAACTATGTAGCCACAGGCACAAAAGCAATGTGTTTTAGTAGCCATGGGAAGTCAAGGGCTGAAAGAG
>NW_010287517.1:2588-5246 GCF_000700745.2 Antrostomus carolinensis
GAGCGGTTAGGGTAACTACAGCAGTTCTCTGGGTTGTGAATGCTTTTCTGGGTCTCCTGAACACGATGTAAAAGCTTCACCCTCAGTATGGAAACACAGGATGAGAAGTAGTCAAGTGAATACATGTAAAAGAAAAATGACTAGTCATTAGTGTTTAATTAGTTTTTTTTTTTTTACCTGGAAGAAAATGTGGTACTAGTTTCTTGATTTCACAGGGAAGTGCAGAGTACAAGGAGGGCTAAACTGTCAGAAGATATCTGGGTGTTATTGACTGACTGCTACAGCAGTACTTGAAGAATCTCCTGCAGATACTCCAAAGGGTTTTTCTCATAAAATTGTGTGAGATGCAGCAATCTTCACTCATCTTGATTTTTGACTGGGGAACTGAGGTAAATTAATAAAACAGGGAGTAGTAGGAATGTTGCTGCTTTTGATGATGTTTATTTACTCGGGTTACAGTACAGAAAACACGTCTATCAAATGTCTTCCCACTAGGCTTAGTCAGATGTCATGTTACAAGGCATATTTCTGATATGGAGGGGATGATGGGGAATATAAATTGTTGATTATATTCAAAAGCACTTCTGCTAGGTGATCTTTTATTTCTGTTGTATCAAATATATATGTAGTATTTTTATCCCATTCAATAACCATATCATCATTGTCTCAAGAGACCTAGAAGCTGCTTCTGAAGAGTGAGCAAGATGACTTTTAGGATTGCTTTTTTTCCTTCCTTTTTTACTGAAGCTCTTGCAAAACTCTCTATTATAAATGAATTTTAATCCTGAAAAAGGTGATTTTTTTTCTTCAGTTTTTTTTCTTTTTATGTTATTGTGTTTTATGAAGACAACTGCATTTGTATTGAGTTGTAGCTTAGCTTTCTGTAGAAATATTAATATCTGTATTAATATCCATATATTATCCAAATTAACATCCCTATATTATCAATATATCCAAATTAATATCCATATATTAATCAATGCACTGGGATAAGAATGTGAGGGGGGGAACATTATTTGTTACTAATGAACACTTCAAAATAAATGTGTTTTAAGACCATCTTGAAAACAGAATAATAATTGTGTGGTTAGCTGCTCTGTACTAGAAACTGAGCATTGTTGAAAAGAGATACAATCCAACTTGTCTACTATTTCCAGCTTCTTGCAGAGTTACCAATATAAATATAGTGTTGAAATGGAGTAATAGCTGTTGAAAAAAATCTCAATAAATAAAGACTTCCAGCTGTAAAGAATCCACTGAACACAGTTCCTAGAAGAGTTTTTTGTTTGATTGTCCATGGTATCCAGGAGAGAGAAGTTTTTGTGGAAACTCTTGTCTCCATCATTAAGGTGTGAGATGAGGATGCTAGTAGGGGAGCTCATCGGAACAGCAGACATCGAGTGAATGGTAGTGGTTGTTTACAGAAATTAACTTTGCATGTGTAAAGTAGGAGATTTGGAATGGCAAAAATTGTGTTGACATGTTGACACAGCACAGCTCAGGAAGACTGCATATCTTCTCCCAATTCACCGTATTAAATCAATAAAAATACTAATAACATCTACCATTTTAAGTTCTGTTTTCTTTAAACACCTGTTGGTTATGAAAATTACTTCAGGACATAGCATAAATTCCCATGTAGCTGTCACTCTACCATCTCATTTTCAGAGGGCAAACCAAACAAAATTTAAGCAATTATAAAATGCTTATTTTTTATTGATTTGCCTTGCAAACTATATTCTTTTCTGTAGATATAAAAGATCAAAGTACATGTGACCATAGGGTCAGTGATGTTCCTCAGTGTGTTTCTGGCAAGTCTTCACAGTTCAGTAAGGCAAAGGCAAGTGCCTTTGCAGGCTGGACTGAAATGGGAACTGTCAATCATGACTGGATTACTGAAGTAGTTGTTACCTGTTTCATTTAATTATGCATTTCAATATATTCCTTTTCTTTAACCTTAAATGGAGGGAACTAGGTTTCAGACAGTCTTCTTTCCCTTACCGTCCTTTTGTGAACTAACCTCGGTGGGCAGCCAAACACCACATAAATACTTGGTTACTCCCCCCAACACCCTCAATTAGACAGCAGAAGAGGAAAGGAAGAGTAAAAGGAAGAAAATATAGAGGTCAAGATTAGTAAATAAATAAATAATTAATAAGTGAAGTATAAGTTGAAGAAGAAAGAAAGAAAACAAAACAAGTGATGCAAAGGCAATCACTTGCCAACTGCCATGGGTAGACCAATGCCCAACCAGTTCCTAAGAAAAATCTGGCTAACCTCCCTAAATCCTCTTCTTTTTCCTTTTATTGATAAACACATTATATGACATGGAATATCTTTAGTTAGTTTGGGTCATCTGCCTGGTTGTGTCACTTTGCAATCTATTGCGCAGCCCCCAATCTATTCACTGCAGTGGGGGCAGACTGAAACAGAGAAGGCCTTGGTGCTGTGGAAACTGTTCATCAATAGCTGGAACATGTGTGTTATTAATATTGTTTTGGTCATAAATGTAAAACAGCACCATGCAAACTGCTATGAAGAAAGTTAACTTTATCCCAGCTAAGCCCCACAATACACATATTTCTCTGTCAAATGGATTAAATCAACAATCTAGAAATCCTTTTCTTCTAAAACTGATGGAATAGGAAACAAATATTA
>NW_010287517.1:5283-38245 GCF_000700745.2 Antrostomus carolinensis
GGTAGAGAATATTTTCCATGTTTTCCCTTTTCCTTTAAATAAGAGAAAAATAAGTTCAAATTTTATGGACTAAATTATTTTGTGAGTTATAGAGGATTAATTCTGTGAGAGTGCATGCATTTGGCAAGGATAACATCTGACAAGCAAATCTGACAAGGATAAAATTTGCTAGATTCCAGCATCTAAATGCGTGCTTTGTTGATGAAGGTCTTGGTCATTTTCAGTCTGCTATTCAGAAAATATGCTTTTTCTGCAGCCTCTAACTGGGATCTGACAGATAGATAATGTGCTGATCACAGAAAGAAATAGAAAAGAGATAAAAGAGAATACAAAATACTGGAGAAGGGGGAGAAGAGGAGGGTCATATCAGAGGTCTTGCTTTGTAGCATGGGAATAGTATGCAAAGAAACACTTTTATCATTATTAAGTGTTCCCTGCATAAATTCCTGATGTGTTGACAAGAGAAAAGGTGCTAAACATGGTACTAGGAAACATTAATTATGTGTAGATTTTCAAGCCAATTGATATTACTGTATTGTGGATAATTTAAAAATAGAAGTGTGGGATCATTACATTATGAGTATGGTGTTTTAAAAGCTTCCTTTTTTGTTAGGTTCATCATAAGCTTCATTATTTTGAGCTTTGACTCCTCAAGAATAAGCAATGTGTTTAATCTAACTGAAAAGGTACCAGTCATCATTTGCTGCTTCTCCTTTCAGAGTTCTTTCCTTAATTCACTGTTAATGTATTTAAGTTCTCTCAAACTTCGGGCCTTTAAAATAACTCTTTCCAAAGAAATATTGCAGTAATATTTTGGAGTTCTGGAAAGGGCTGTCAGAATCAATATCAATAGGTAGGTTTTTTAGTTTGACTCTTTCAGACACACATTACTGTACAGTTAGTTCTTACCGTAATCTTCAAGAATAAGCAATAAAAATTTGAATAACCCACTGGATGTCAGCATTAACTTTAACTTTAAATCCATCACTGAATTTGTCAAGTTTTGATGTTCTCTTTCTTCTCCCCTTGGAGATTGGGAAGATGCTACTGTCTTGGTTATGTGGACAAACCACCATTGAGGAGAGCTGGGAGCTTCAGCTGTTGGAGTCTGCAAGGATTTGTAGTCCCAAAGCTTTATTTTCCTGGGCTGGACTACAATGGCCTCTCCTGCCTTTGATCCTCTTAAGCCTGGCTGTTGTGCTGGCAGGAAATGGGACAGGCTTCCTGAAAACTTTCTGCTTTTAGACCTCCCTTAAACATGTCTTCTCTAGTAGATGCCCTGTTGTGCCAGATAAACTCTGATCATCATTGCTCAGTAATCAGAGCCTTGCCAGAGAAGCTGAGGTCCCAGGAAATTGAATAATATGTGTTGCCCTGCCTGACCATTTGAGGCAGAAATTATTTCCTTCTGTTTATGATATTCAGAAATTGCGGGGGGGGGGGGGGGGAGGGGGGGGGGTGGGTACCAAATAATCTAGGATCAGTGAGTGTACAGGAAAGAGAAGTAAATCAGAAAATAACATCTGAAAAAGATTTCTTTATTTGTCTCTCTCTATGAATGACAGACATGAAATGCTTGATAAATCAGATGTCTTGCATTTACTGTAAGGCTGACTGCAGTTGCTTCTTTATATAACTTATTCCTGTTGATAAATATAGCACTCTAGATTGAATAGTATATACTGTACCTTTTATTCCACATGGCTACCCAAACAAGTTTTTTGTAGTATCACAACCTTTATTAATATTATTAAGGGCCAAAAATAAATCTTCTTTTCATTCCTCAATATTGTTCAAACTGGTCCATAGTTCTTTTAAATGCATTTTCTGCCTCAGTCTATTCCAGTGTTATAAAAGATATACACTTTTTCTTTCCAAAATGTTTTTCTTCCTTTAGAGAGAAAAATAAAATAAAATAATTTAAATCTTACAAACACGATAGAACTGATTCCACTCCTAAATTGTTGTAAGAGTCAAGCCAAATAGCATCAGCCTATTCTAAATTCCAATAAAACCTTAATCTACATAACAGAAATGTTTCTCCTGTGTATATCGTAAGTACATAAACACTTCCATTGCCTAGGTTTATGCATGTTATTTTATCTTGTAATAAATCAATCTCATTTTTTTCCGTAATTCAAGTTATTTCAAATGTTTCATTTTTCTTTGTCACTGCAATTTCAGGTTCTTTAAAGTTAATTCCCTTGGACTACTTATATTTTATACTTGTAACTTTTTAATAAAATAAACATGCAGCAAGATGTTTAACTCATCCAGTAAGTAACGCAGTTAATTACATTGTCCTTTGAATGTGGTGAAGCTTTATTAATTCTTAACCAGTAAAATAATTTCAAATTATTCTCCTTCATCTAAGGATGTTACAATGCATCTACATCTTTTCTGGTATCCTTTGTAGATGTTTTTATAAACTGAAAATGGTCAGTGGCTTTTCCAGGAGGTTGAGATAGATGGAATTAAAAACGTTAAAATGCCCAGCTTAGTGTGTTGCACAGGGTGTCTATGATGCTTATGCAAGAGAACTCATAATTAAGATTTCTAGCAAAGCTTTATAGGTAATATTTCCTGTGTTAATTATTTTGTAAGATAATTAAAAAATGCCACACATCTAGTTTTGTCTTTGTGGCAGCAGATTATAAACTGTACAGTTAGCTCCCTAGAGTGGAGAGAGATGCCTGTTCATAAAAAGGAACCATGTTAGAAGACAAATGTGTCATAAAGATGAGTTTCCTTTGCAGATGAGTAAAGACAAACTAAATAGTACCTGTTTGAACAGAACTGCTTATATTATGCAAGTCACCAACTACTTTCTATTTTTTAGATACTGTGGTCAAACATCTGTTTTCTAGACCATTTAGAAAACAAGGTATTAGATAACTTTCTCTGATGAATGAAATGGCATACCCATTCAAGTTATGTTTAGAGATTTACAAAAGTAATTTGCAACTTATTCTACCCTTATCTGCTATCTATCTCATTTAACCTTCTTTCCCTCCCTACGCTTCAAATTGTACTGGTAGCTACGATGATGATGGGTGGTTCTATCTGTCACTCATTTTTGTAGATAAAGGAATGTAATTTTGAGTCTAAAGCTGTGAGTATTACTTTAATAGTTACTGACCTAATGAACGTTTCTGGAAGAGAGTCTAAGAGTGAAAGGTTGTGTAGTCTTGTTGAGAGATTCAACCCCAAAACAAGATGTAGAAGAAAACAGGTTGACTGTAATATTGTTACCTTAACCTAAAATGATTATATAAAATGTCTTTAAAATGTCTTTAAATAATTATGCAGTAACCTATAAATTTCCTTTAGCTTTTGACTGCTTCACTCTGTTACGTGGTCCTTTTCTCTTTCCAGGCTGATACTTTCACATACTTTTCAACAATGATTAAAAGCAGTTGTGCTCGTGGAATCTTGCTTTACAGGCAGAGGTAAGTGATACCTTATTTCACTAATATATTTCTTTCCCAGTCCCCATTTCACCTGTGTGGGCTGGGTTATCTGGTGTGGCAGAGGACATGTTCTAGTGTATTTCATATCTTTGAACTGAGTTCATTTTCAGTGATGTGTGAACATTTCTTCCTCATACCAAATCTACCCTTTGTTAACCTATAGAAAAGCTGTATTTATTCCTCTATGTAAATATATTCAGGATCGTCACATTTTGACTGAGAAAATGAAATGGAGCATAACCACTCAATATTCTTGCCAGACTTGTTTCTTAGACTGAATTTCTAACTTGGGTGGTGAGCTCTGTGATTTCCCAGAGAGGCTGCGAGTTCTCTGTCCTTGGATATTTTCATAGACTGACTAGAGAAACCTTATCTAGATATGGAGTTAGACCTGCTTTGGCTAGATGACTAGATGGTCGGACTAGATGAGCTCCAGTTGACTTTTACAATCTAAGTTATCGTTCGATTCCAGGTAGATGAATATTCTTTAGATCATAAAAGGAGTATATGAACAAAACCAATGGAAGTCAGTCCATGAAGTAAGCTCTTTTGGGTAGTGTTTTCTACCTACCATTGAAGTGTCTCACTAGAAGCATGTATAGTTTTTTAGATGTCTATAATTTGTTGTTAATATAAGCAAACAGTTTAAAAATTCTGATTTAAAGGGAAACCTGCAGTTGCTGAAAACTAGCAGATGTGTGGAACTTAAGTTGAGATTTTAGGTCATCTGTGCAATTGGGTGAGGTAGATCAGTAGAAATTTTGAGGAACATGGAAACTGCATCTACCTCAGTGGATTAGAATCCATCAATCCCGTGTGACTGTGACTTATTCACTACAGAGAATAAGGAGTGTGGTAACCATTCAAAAGCCTGGCATGCTCCTTTGATGTGATATTTGAAGCACAAAACAGGGTTTAGAATTTCTTGTGATATTACTTTGTAAAAGTACAAATGTTATCAGTATAAGATGCTGGGGAAGGGTTTTACAGGTTTGACTAGATAAGGAAAACAAGCACCTTGCAATTTTTTTTACATCAGCATTACGTAGAGAGAATTGAGAATGTCAGCTGAGATTCAACGTGAAGCCAAAACTGCCATTACAAGCATTGAAACATGCTATCAAATTATTAGGGAAGCAGTATCTTTGCTGATGATCACAGGTGTGGATCACACACTTCTACCTGGCATGGTAGAAGCTGCTATGGATCACAGCTACAGTTTCAACTGTCTGTTGGTCTCATTTTTACAAGTCTGATGTGTATCTATTTGGTGTACTTACTAGTATGCCTTATGCTGTTTAGTCTAAAAGTTAGCAACAGATTCCCAAGGCAAAAACCAGTTGACATCAATGTTTGTAGGTATTAACTAGGCTCTTAAAATCTGTGAATTGTCTGGTAAATGTCTTCCAAAGTTTCTAATAATCTCAAGGTGTCTCTGCATTACTGAGGAAACTGTAAGGCAAAGATGAGTTATGGGCATAGTCATCCTAACATAACAAAGAATCAGATGCACCAACAAGCTTGTGACTGATTATATTGTCTCCCAGAAAGAAAGTATAGTGTGGTTACAATGAAACAGGCTCAGAATATAACTTTTTCAGTTGCTTTCAAGTTGAGGCCTATTGCCAAGTCAAAACATATTGTGCTATAACTTTATTTAGGCATAAACGATGCAGCTTGTCCTAGGACTTTAGAAAGGAAACATAAATTAGCAGATCTTTAATGAATGTAGTCATTCTACTGAGCTCAGGACTCCTTTGGCTCATGCTAATGAAACCAAACAGTATAATTTAATTATCTGTTGCAAGAAAGTCACAAACAGAAAAGTTTTATTTATTTATTTTTATTTAAACTTTTATTTTTATTTAGTAATCCTGCAGTTTTGAGACAATTGAAGGAGAAAGTAAGATCTTCAGCTGGAGGAAACAGAAAACAGAAAATACTAGCTTAGTCATTCACCTAATTATTGTCAGTCAGACTAATAAGAATCCAGGAAAAACTCTAGAAGCACATTTAAGTTTTGATCTATTTGCAGTTCAGTTCAGTACTGTCTCCTATGAATATTGTAGCTACTGAGGTGAGGTAAGCATGTAAGATAGCAACTAATACAGGTAAAAGTGATCAAAACGTAATACTGATGTTAAGTGAGAATGCAAATTCATATAAATTCTCTCAAGAATCTGTCAAAGTCTTTCTGGGGTGGGGTGTGTTTTACATCATAAACTAACTAAACTTGACCATGTGTTTTAGAGACCTAGTGACACACATATGAGAGGGAAATACAGACCAAACAGAAGAGAGGTCATGGAAAATATCTGCTGTTTCAGACAGCCATCAGATTGTAATATTTTACCAATATCTACATAGAAGCATTAAATTTGGAGTTTTGAAAGTAGATAAATAGGCAGATAAAGCAGCACTACAAGCAAACCTAGGTTATTTTCTCATGTCATTTATGTAGCTGTTCTGGAAAGAAGAATGCAGTTATCACATTTTCACCTGGGCACTAGGCCTTTCTGCCTTGGGTGGCTAAATCAATGACTAGAATTATTGAAGCTCTAGAAAATATTGGGCAGTGGGGAGGAAAAAGAAAAGAGTATACAATAAACTGTTCATGAATAGGAAGGTGTGTAGAATGGGGAATTGCTATCACAGCTATGGAGGAATAACATCAAAATTTAAAAGTAAGTTGGCTCCCTTGCGCCAGCTTTCAGAAAAGTACATCAGTAGTGGATTTAAAAAATAATGATGCAATTGCACAGTGGTACCATATAGTGTGTAATTTTGTCACTTTAAATAGATGTGACAAAATTGTTGTATGATAAGTAGATGGATTCCTAGGTGAGTATGCTTTAGCACAATTACTTCTGGGTGTTCAGTGAACTCTTCTTCTCAAATGTGTTTGTTAAGAGAGAACAGAAGGAATAAAGATATATATTGCCTTGATTCTTTATCCCTGTTCAGTATTCAGGCATAAAAGGAAATTCTATTAATCCAGTTAGGAGAGTGACAGTCCTGTACACACCTCTATAAACCAGTAGACCAGAGGAATTACATTCCTAGAGAAGTCTTTGTAGTTTTGCATATTCCATCTTTCTCTGAGATGCTGTTTCTTTTCCTATGTCTTGGACATGTCTGAGGAATCAGTTGCAGATAGAGCATAAACAAATGTAATAATTTTTCCAATGAGGCTTACCTCTAAATCTTCCTCTTGCTGAGAGTATGAAAAAAAAAAAAATAAACCTAGCTGATGTTTCGAAGCAGATTGATTCACAATGCAATGAATGTTGACCTGACTATTTATTAATGCACTTATAACTTTGGTTGGAAACCAGATCTTTTAGTAAAAAGAAAAAAGCAAACTTTTAACAAAACAAGATATCCTGCTCTGTGACCAAGACCCAAAATTAAAGAAAGGTGGTTATGAGTAGGATAAAAATTGCATTGTAAGTTTTGAATAATGATCAACACTATATTTTTTATAGTAACACTAATTGTTTACTCTTAGAGTTTAAGTACTATGACTTTATATACAAAATCCTCTCTTGATTGTATCCCCTTTCTTCACACAAACAAGAACATTTTATGGGATCTTGTGTATTTGCTGTTTAGGGGCAAATCCATTCTGAATTCCATACAAACTACTGTATTACTGCTGCTTCCTCAGGAAAATCCTTTTGTTTTTCCATCAGTCAAAATCAATTAGCAACAGTCAGCTCATGGTATGAAAGTAAGGTACGAGACTAGAAGGTATAGGTCTGAAAACAGGGCCCTGGGTCGGGGTGTAAGAGTCTGAATCTGGACAGGAATAAGAATTGCCTTTTGAGCTTAGCAAGGACAATACAAAAGTACAAACAAAAATAAAATAAAATGAACCAAAACAAAATAGCATAGGAATCATAATGTAGCCAACAGACTTGCTACTCTGACCCCCCAGCCTAAACTATGTAGTGAAATTGTGTGGATTTTTTTTTTTTTTTGGGTGGCACATTTAAATGTAGGAATGTTTAAACACTTTAATCAGACAAAATTGTGCCCTAAGTGTCCAAGGAAGCTGGTGTCTATGAAAGATAATGGCCAAAGTTTTAAGACTGTCTGGGACTTGGTAAATGGAGGAGTGCTCTGGCTTCATGTGTATGAAGGGGAGTGAATAAGGGGAGGTCACACAGAAGAAAGAAAACACAGTTTGCTGGAGGCAATGAATGATTTCTTGAAGAACAAGAACTAGCTGTAAATTCAGTAGTAGATTTTACAACAATATGTTGCAGGCCCCTGAACATGTGGTATATTTTTGGCTGGACACAAAGTCACTGACTCTGTGCTTGATTCATTGCTGAAAGAAAATAACTTTTTATTGGATCTATCCTACTTTACAGATCTGTGTAACTACAAAGAAGACCCCAGTTTCATACATTTTAGTTGTGCACGTTAACATGTAGACATAATAGTGTTTGATGGATTGTCTGTCTTTGACCTCTTTTCCCTTTTTCTTTGTAATGTGTGTGTATATACACTTGAAATTGTAGTTGAAGTGGAGCTTTTGAACCTGTGGTTGATTGGCATGACTTCCCTCCTCTTGAAGAGAAGTAGGAGTTTTTAGTGGGATCACCATTAAGCCTGAGCTCCTATATGCAAACTGAATATTACCTTACCTTAAGAACAGATAGTACGCTAATATTAATTAGAGACATTGGGCTGTTTGATTAATAGAGGCAATGAAGCTATGCAAGGTAATGTGTTCTGGGTTTATTTAATGTTCATCGTAAATGTGCATTAAGAAGGAGACTGTAGTTTAATGCTGACATATTGTATCCTCAAAATCAATGTCATTGATCAGATTTTCTTGAACAAAAACCAATGCAAACATGCTTTAGACATTTAGGTTATCTATGTGAAAAATTAAACAATAATGACTCATAATTTAAACTATATTGTTTTATGGACTTTTTGGGGAAGTCCACAAAAACCATATACAAGGCGTGTCATTTCCAGTGCAGTGTAAAAAAACCTCTCTAAATGTTCTAAATACTACCTGTTTCAGTAAATGCTTCCTTTTCTTCAGCCATGACCTTCTTGCCATTTTTTTATTTTCCGATAAAACTGCTTCCTACAGTAAAGGCTAGATATCAAGTTCTACTGTTTTCTGTTGTTAATATGAACTACATTCATATTATTTAGCTCCTCCATGAACAATTTTTCAACAGTTGATAAAGAAACTGTATGAAAGGTGTATGGATAATTTTACTGCAATTAATTAACATTACTTTGTAATATTAACTGTTGAATTAAAAAAAAAAAACAAAACCAAAACCAACACAAATCAGAGCAGATACAATATTAAATTATAGTGGACCTTTTTGTTCAGCTATCTGAATACAATAGTGTATTTTAAACAGTGGAAAAGATAGGAAAAAGACCTTATCTTTTTAATCTCTCCCCCCTTCTCAGTAGAACAATTTTGTGAAAATTGGTATGCACTATACAGAAGTTCAGGATATCGGATGCCTCAGTGCATGTCACAATCAAATTCCACTAGTTTACAGAGATAGGTGTAAAAGCATTTGCTCCATCTGGTTGTAATTCTGCTTTTCATTTTATACTTTATATTTTGTTGTATATGTCAAGAAACACATTTATGTTGACTTTTTGCATGACTTTTTGAGTAACTGAAGTTATATCTGAGATGATCTACCAAATTAAACTGTATTTTTACTGGCCTCTGTGGTCTTAAGATGAGCATAAAAGAAACGTTTCCCTGAATCTCATGATTTTTTATGCTTTTAGGTCTGACTTGTAATTTAAGAAGGGAGTTAGGGAATCTAAATATTCCCTTCAATTCACTCATACACTTTTGAATGATTTAGTTTAAGTTACACTATACCAAGTTATGTAAACCTTTGTAAGCCAAATGATTCAGTCCAATGCTTTCTTTACAAATGTACATTCTTTATAACATAGTTAATACCAAACACTTCAATTCTTGAAAAGTGTAGAGGATACAGTAGGACAACAAACAGCTAGAAACAGGAGGCATCTTAAGAATGAGCAGATTATCGATGGAGGTCCACTGTAGCAGTTTTGCAGTTGTGTGATAATTCATTTGCTCAAGGGGTATACATGATTGGCAAGCTCTGAAATGTCGATGTCAGTCTGAAGACTTGCAAGAACAGAGATTACTTAGATATAAAGGCTCCTTGTGTGAACATTTTCTTTATTTCCTTGAAACCGAAAGCTGTGTTTGGATTCCTTTGCTATTTACCCAAAACATTCAGAACCTCAGGGCTAAACAAATATGACATTCCCAGAATACCCAAGTTCTCAGATTAAGTACACGAGGAATACTTTGCTGGCATCAGAAAAGAAAATTCGCTTTCTACAGAATTAGTGTCTGGATAAATACATAGCAAGTCAGAAAACGTGATTATGGTAATCTTCTTTTCCCTCATTATTCCTGAATAGGTCCAAATCCTGTATAAGGAAGATGATATGGCTTGGAAACATGAAGTTTGAACTGAGCAGTGTGATTCAATGCAACCACTGGAGGTATCGCAAAAGTGACATTTTAGCCTTGCTTTTGTTTGAAATATGGTTTCTAAAAGTGAAGTGGTTAAACCACTTATGAAGCTCAAGTGCGTGGATGATCTGCATAAAGTCTGAGCACTTGCACCTCCCATTGACATTAAAAGCAATTTTGCCTGAGTAGTAAATAGAAACAGACAGAAGAGAGAGACAGATCTAACTCTGCAACAGTAGTCAAAATAAGTCCCCATGCAATCCAAACTTGAAAAACCTTTTCTGTGTCACTAATAGGATGAATTTAGAGGCATTGTTATGCTCATTTGAGCTGGGACACAGTAGTCTTTTGAAAAAATTCTTTTATATCCACTTTCTATTTTTGCTTGTATTGTAGGTGGTGCCTCTGCATGTTTTCTTATGGAGGTCTTTCTTATATTCACAGATACTTGATAATTCTTCAAATTTATAGTAATGATGTTGCATACAACAATGTTGCTGTAACTCCATAAAGTTGCCCTGGTTGCAGTATTTCTGTTTTTAACCTTGGCCTGGCTCTTATCATGGCCAAGGTAGATAGCTCTCCTAGGCAACAGAACCCTGGGGACAGCAAAATGGCCTTGGCTCTGCTGCCTGTTTTTGTTATGTCAGAGCACTAGGAAAAGCCAGCAGACTTGATGCAGACAGGCAGATGCTGCTGGGGCTGGTGAAGGATCTGTTCCCAGCAGCACCGCTCTTTCTTGCTCTGTGTCCTTCATATTCCTGGCAGATGCAGCAGGACTGACTCTCCAGGGACTTCCCCATCTACCCCCCTTTCTCCTTCCCTTTCAGGTATCAGGATCTCCTTCACTTCTATTCCTCCAGTACAGTTCAAATGTACATTTACTGTGAGGAGTCTTGAATGGGCTTAGTGGTGAACTCTACAAATAACATTGTCAGATGTGTCTATGTTCAACACTCAGAGCTGACATTGCTGGACAGCTTCCCTCTCTATTAGTATGGTGGTTAGGCCCTGCTATGAAAACTAGTTAAACAGTGGATGTAGGCTCTGGGGCTGTGATTCCTCTTCTGGCTCTGGCACAGGTTTCCTTCACAGGAAGGAAAGATTCATCCTTTTAGATAAATCTGGTAGCTCCACTGTGCTTCAGTCCTATTGGTAGAATAGGGATATCTACCTTCTAGCTCTGCAAAGATGTTGCAGAAGACAGACTTCAAAGGGTAATGTGAAACTCTAGGTTCTGGGGTAGAGGGGGGAGAAGGGGAAGAAGGCATGAAAGTAACACAATTTTCCTGTTAGATACATAGATAATACATATAGTGTTGCACAGATAATAACATAATAGCATATAAAGATGTAACACAGTAAAGATGGAGATCTCACTGCAATTCCATCAATTACATTCCTAAAGCAATCACCTTGGACTGTTGTATAAACATCCACGTGCATTTTTTGCTAAGTGCAAAATTGCATATTGGATGAAAGCTGTCTCTCTCTATTAAAACATTGAAATTAGCTCTATCATCTCATCCAAAACCAGGACAATAATGATGTGTGATATGTGACAAGCAGATTCTAGGAAGTATGAAAGTCACTTGATAACTTTCTTTTCTATGGAAATGAACTCCACTGATCCCAGCACAGTAACAAGTGGTAGTAATACTCAGAACAACAGTAGTACTTTGAGCTTATACATCACCTTTAGTTGCAGTATTCTAAATTGTTTTACAAAAATAATTAACTCAGCTTCTCAACCTATCGAGAAGTATACTTAGCAAGTCCTTTATTTGTATTCATCTACAGAAACAATGAGGTTCTTGGAAATACATGATTTTCCATAAATTCATGAAGCATTAAATAATTCAGAAGAAGACTCCTGCAAGATCTGGATTCCTCTCTTCTGTTCTTAATTACTTCTGTTTCTCTAGAAGAAACTACCAGACAAACTGAAAAGGTACTACATAGAAAGTAATACCTAGAGAGGAAAAAATTGATCCCCTTCTCCTCTCCTATCTCAATAACAAAGGAAAATCGTACCTGTGGACAGGATATGAAGTGAGATTTATAGAATTATTTACTCTGCAATAGACTTAAAATTAGTTTCCATGGCAACCACTGCACCTTCTGAAATACAGAACACCTTTACAATAAACATAAATACAGCATAACAAAATCTTTAACGTCTTATATTATTTTTAATAAGTAAGAGTTTATTTTGCATACAAACATACATTAAATGATCTTTCATATATTTTTAAATGCTAGATTCTATAATGTTTGTATTTTTAGAAAGGAATTAATACTTGCTACTGATGATGACCCTTGTATGTTGTCCCTGAGAGGATATTGCAAGAAAACCAGTGGTTTAAGAATGCTGCTGATGCATGACGCATGGAAAGCTGGAAGTCCATATTAGTTGTTTTATTAAGATTTCATGATTTATATGGTTCAAATGTCTAAATCTGAGGAAGACTTTAAATGAAGAATGATCTTTTTAGTATTGATTGTGTGTAGATGATAGTCCTGCTTTGAGTGGAAAATTGGATTAAATAATGTCTCTTGCAGCCCACATTTCTATGATTTTATGATTAATTGCCTTATGAATGAGTTTGTGCTGGTTTTAAAGTCTCATGTCTTGTATAGGTACTTTTTTCTTAAACCATGTAAAGTTTTATTTAAAAGATTATGAAACATTTCAGGTATGTGGCAGAAGTCATGGTACAGAGGCTCTTTTGAGAAAAAGCTCATGAAAGAAGTCTGGGAAATTTTCATTTAATTTGTCTGAATTGTCGGGGGTGGAGGGGGAAAGAAGCAAATATGTTCTACAAAAATTCCTCTGGAAACAGGATGAACCTGGTTTATTTCCACCTTATCTGCTTGGAAAAGTGACAAGTACTTCCTGTCCTAAATCAAGCTGTTAATATCATGCATCCAAGTATCCATAACCTTGCAATAGTCAGGGAGACCGTTGCTGCCAGGAACAGAAACCCTGGAGATCTGGAGATTTTGGATTCAGCAAAACCATGGACCTACCTCAGTGTGAGGATTCCAGGGTTTTCCTCACATGGAGAATTTTAATGAGCTTGTTTTTCACCCTGGCTCAGAACATAATTGAATTTTAAGGTGTCTATGCAATGGAATTAATGCCTCAGTGGAGACTGAGGGATAATACAGTTGTGCAATATGTAACAGAAACCTCTGTAATAATCCACAAATGTATAACTTTTTCCCTAATTCTCTCTGTAAGTAATTATGTATTTTCAGGTATTGCGGAGGTGAGTTTTCTTGAAGAATACTCATTATACTGTACTTGAATACGCTAATATTGTTTATTTGCTACATTTGAACCCAAGAAATAATTTTATTTTTTGTAACATCTCTACAAACATGTAAAATGATTTTTTTGATCTGACACAGAATTCCATCAAAATAATTCCACAAGCTGTTAGTATATTGGGGATTGATTTAGAAATGTGATTTAGCATTCTCAAATGTGAATGTGGTATTTTGTTCTAAGTAAAGCATGAAGAGAATAGTTAAGAAAAAGTTATAGCAGGAAGAAAAGAGGCACAGGAGGGTTTATTAGACAGAATGTGACTATTTCTTCATTGCTGTAGTGGCCTGAAAAGTTATCTTACATAATTTTCTGTAGCTGAAGGTTTCAAGTGAATTATTTCTACCTTGTGCTCATTGTCTGTTCCTCAAAGTGTGAAGAAGGGTTAACACATTGCAGTAGGTTTCAGCTGGAATGCCTGGCAATTTAACAGAGTACATATGTACTCCTTTAGTAGCTGTCATGCACTTCTAGTGATTTTCTATCCAGAAGTCTCATTATGGTCTTTAAACTCAGGAGATAGTGCCTTATACTTCAGACACTAGATAGAGGTGTCTGAAGTTCCTCTTATTAATAAGTCGTGACAAGTGAAATAAAGATATTTCATGTTGCAGACTGTTTTGACTTTTCCATTCTTTGTAGCAGGATGGGGCAAACACTGGAAACTGTGACTATCCTGTTGGAATAATTTGTAATACTTTCTAACAAAATGTGAAAACATTTCAGCAGAATTTAGCTGATCCTCCAGACTTCAGTCATCACTAGTAACTCCTTTTATAGTCAAGGGAAAGAAATGGGTACTTCTAGGGTACAATCCTAAACCATATATCTGAAATCAATGAGTTCAGTTGTTCTCTAGAAACACCTACTCTTATCTGTTGTCTATAGAAGTCTGGGCTGATTTGCTCTTACTGTTGCATGCATTGTAACCAGCTGAAGTTGTTGAGATAAATTCCATCTTTCATTACTTCCCCCCCCCCTTTTTTTGTAATATGTAACAATTTAATGAATTATGGAATATTCTGTTTGCTATGAACAAAGCTGCTTGAGTTCAAGGAAAGCAGGACTCCATCACATGTAATGGTTACTTGGGAAAACAAACACTATAACTCCAAATGTCCCTCCTTCCTTTTTCTTCCCCACCTCTATATGCTGAGCATGATGTCATATGGTATGGGATATCCCTTTGGTCTGTTGGTGTCAGCTGTCCCAGTTGTGTCCCATCCCAGCTTCTTGTGCACCCCCAGCCTACTTACTGTCGCAGCAGTGTGAGAAGCAGAAAAGGCTGTGATGCTGTGTAAGCACTACTCAGCAATAACAAAAACATCCCTGTCTTATCAACAGTTTTCATCACAAATCCAAACCACTGCACTATAAAAGTTACTATGAAGAAAATTAACTCTGTACCACCCAAAACCAGTAAAGTAGGCTGCACAAGTGTCTCTTTAGATAGAAACACACACACACACGTTTTTAGCAGACTTAATTTAAAATTGTTTCTCAGTATTTCTTTCATAGAATATTTTAGATTGGAAAAGACCTTTAAGATCATAGAGTCCAACTGTTAACCTAATGCTGCCAAGACTACCACTAAGCCATGTTCCTAAGCACCACATCTACATGTCTTCTAAATACCTCCAGGGATGGTGATTTCCATGGGTAGCCTGTTCAAATGCTTGACAACCCTCTCAGTAAAGATTTTTTTTCCTAACGTTCAATCTAAACCTCCTCTGGCACAACTTGAGGCCATTTCCTCTTGTCCTATTGCTTGTTACTTGGAAGAAGAGACTGACATCCACCTTGGTACAACCTCCTTTCAGATAGTTGTAGACAGCAATAAGGTCTCCCCTCAGCCTCCTCTTCTCCAGACAACCCCAGTTCCTTCAGCTGGTCCTCATAAGACTTGTTTTCCAGACATTTAACCAACTCTGTTGGTCTTCTCTGGACATGCTTCAGCACCTCCATGTCTTTCCTGTAGTGAGAGGCCCAAAACTGAACACAGCACTCGAGGTGCTGCCTCACCAGTGCTGAGTACAGGGGGATGATCACTGCCCTAGTCCTGCTGGCCACACTATTTCTGATACAAGCCAGGATGCTATTTGCCCTGTTGGCCACCTGGGCACACTGCTGGCTCACGTTCAGCCAGCTGTTGACAAACACCCCCAGGTCCTTTTCTTCTGGGAAGCTTTCCAGCCACTCCTCCCCAAGCCTGTAGCATTGCATGGGGTTGTTGTGACCCAAGTGCAGGACTTGGCACTTGGACATGTTGAACTTTATACAGCTGGCCTCAGCCCATTGATCCAGCCTGTCCAGATCTTTCTGTAGAGACTTTCTACCCTCAAGCAGATCAGCACTCCCACCCAACGTAATGTCATCTGCAAACTTACTGAGGGTGTACTTGGTTCTCTCATCCAGAGCATTGATAAAGATATTAAACAGAACTGACTCCCACACTGAGCCCTGGAGAACACCACTTGTGACCAGCCACCAGCAGAATATATCTACATCTATATCTACAATCAAAAATTTACCATTAATATAGCTCTGATCATGTAGGGCAGTTTGGACAAACTTGAACCTTTGAGTCTCCACATGGATGTGAAAGTCAGTCTATATCAAAACAAGTGCAGAATAAAATTCTGTGTAAATTTTGAAGGAACTCAGGAACTGGAGATGAAGTTTTCTGGCTCTGACTAATGTTCATGTTGAACCTCTGAAAACAGTATAGTGGATCCTAAATAAAACATGTAAAATATTTTGAAACTTTTGCCCTTGATGATTTAATAGGCAAAATTAAGTTCCTCTTATGTGCATTACATAGATTTATTATTAGATACTAACATTATTAGATAATACATTATTAGATAATAATGTATATCACAGTGACAGTCCTATTGAAACCTTATATTTGAAATCAATGGACTTGCAAGAATATCAATAATGTTAATCAGTACAGATAAAATCTTCTGCAGTGTCTTTATCACTTTTCTTGAAGTAGCTCCAGTTTCAGATTAATTATTCATTTTCTCTAATGTTTGAAGATAGGTCAAGGTAAGTTTAATGAAAAAGCCTCAGCTGAACAGTGTTGAGGAAGATTCTGTGGGGGATCTTTCTGATACCTTTCTTCTCCCCTTGTTGCATAAAGGAGTTATCCTGCTGAGGTTATTTTGTCAGGTTTCTGTCAGGCTGTCTTTCCCATATTTTTCAGCTCATTGCTGCACTCTCTGATAATCTTACTACACTGACTGGCTGCAGTTATTACCCTTTATATGAAGGATCTATGTTGAAAGCCGGTTATGAGTTTCTGTCCCAGTGGATTGTATGATGAAGTTGAAGCAGGCTGTCATCCAAAGCTGTATAATAGCCTCAGCTGGGAAATACAAAAGTGCCATGGATTATTGATAGAGTCATATCTTCAGTTCTGCTGACAAATTTGATGCCTCTTTTGCTGGGTTTCTGTTATTAAGAAATACCTCTGTTAGTATGTCTCCACTTCTCTCTCTCTCTGTGTTCCATTTGGCTTGGCTTGTGATTTGGCATTGTACCATATATTCCAGTGAAAAACTATGTTATACTTAACAACCTTAATATTACAAGGAAAAATTATGAACTTAGCAAAGTGCTAATGACCTTTATTTAAAAGAAAATACCCAAGAAGTATAAATTTAACAGATCATTTAAAAATTATCTTTTATTCTACTTTTTCTGTTTCTTTCAAAGTACTTCATAAAACATTAAAATGCATCATTTTTCCTTATCTTCATTTTCAGAGGAGAAGGGAGACATCACTGCTCTTGTCTGTTATTAATGTGTTAACCACCTCTGTGCCAGGTGATAAAAGGTTTTGAGTGCTCCCACATGCCACATTCAGTCCTTCCTCCACCACAGAGGATCTGTCTGTTGTCAATGTCAGTTAAGACATAATGGGCCTGTGTCACTGAGTTCACTTCTGACAGAAGCCAGTTGAGATCTATGGGAATATCCTAAAATGGGGCTGGAATGTTGAATGCTGAGCTGCCCCTTTTATCAACTGTGTTCTAAAAACCCAGATTAAATGAGAAAAAATTAGGAAAAAAGGAAAACTATCCTCCTGTTAATTAAAACAGTGATTAAATGAGGACAGTGAGATCAAACTCTAAGCTGTGCTTTAATGAAGTTTCACTAAAGACCAGATATTCCAAAAGGCTCTTTTGCATATGAACACCTAAGTACCTGTCAGTGGTAAATCGATTATTTTGTGCCAAATGTCCCTTTTGCAAGGCAGTGTTAAAATGTTCTGTTCAGCGTATAAATACCGTGGGCATTGCCCTTCACTTGTTAAGTTAGAAATAGGTATTGATACAGAAATTACATAGGTAATTTTGACCAACTACATTCTGAGGTGGATGGTACTTCATTATACTGTGTTGTACGTCATTGCATTATGCTTCTTTGTGTATCAGCGGAAAAGGGGCCTGTTGGCTTGGTCCAACCAGGCTGCTGACCTCTGTGTTAGGTGGAGTTCCAAGGAGGGAAAGGGACTTCGTTTCTTCTCAGAGAGCTCTCTCAGAAAGGAAAGTCTCCACAGCATGTTGTGGAACAGGGGACTTGAGGAGTCATGGGTGAGCTGGAAGCCTGCAGCACAAAAGTTTGGAGAGAGAAGAGTAATGTATCCCATCCTTCAAGGTGTCAGACTTCAAAACCTGTCATTCTAGACACTCAGGGGTGACTGTGGAGTTTACAGCAGCCAAAGAAAAAAGTACAGTTTCTGGATTGAGTAGATCTGAAGGAAAAACACCAGGCTGGAAGAAGACAAGTCTCATTCTGATTTTTCTCCTAATTAAAAAAAAATAAAAATAAAAATCTTTTCTTCATTTAATCTTCTGGGGATTTTTCTTATGAGGAAAAACAAAATAGAATGAAATATGGTTTCACAGGCTCAGGGACCCATCATGCCAAAAATATAGGGATGATAAAGTGAAGGGGTGTGTGTGGAGTGTATTCCTTTTTATGATAAACACAAGCATAAAATAACTGTCTAAAAGTGTTAGCCTGTTGTCTGCTTTGCCTTTGTTTCCTCAAGTAGTGAAAAGAAATCAGAAAAGAAGTGGTTTTGGAGACAAGAATGAATGAAGTTCTTAAGTTGAAAACATATTGCTTGGACACATATGCTGAGATACTGTTATATAAACCAATAATGGTATCTGAGTCTATCTGTATGTACAAACATTTCTGTGTGTATGTGTGCATACATGAATGTATGTATTTAAACAAAAAGTGAGATTCATTATGGTAGTTGCACACCTGTGTTGTACCCACTGGTACATATCCTTTTATCATAACCTAGATAACAGCTGTTGTGCCTATCACCACTGCATTAGAGCAAAGAAAAAATTGCATACAATCATAGTTTAATATTTTAAGAAAACATTCCAAGAGAATTCAGAACGATATACATATAAGAGCTGCTGTAGAGGACTCCCTTTGATAAATAGATCACATTTTTTAAGCTGTTATATTCTGGATGACCATAGGACTGATACTGCGTGTTTATGTCCAATAAACTTTCCTGAATAACCTGTTCAGAATGTATAACGTAATGTGTTCCTAATGTTCCTTCCAAGAGCCATGCTGCCACTACTGTCAACAGCTGACCTGCTCAAAGAGGTCACAGTACACACAACAGATTAATGACGAGAATTTCTTAATCCTGTTCTTGAACATTGAAATATAGGAGGTAGTCAAACAATCTTTTACGTATAATTTTATTTTCTTTCTCTTTCTCTGTTACTGAACTGTTATGGAACTGACCCTTACTTTTTCCAGCTGTTGGTGAGAGGTTGCCAGCAAAATTGAAAACATTTTATTAATTCATTAAAGAACAAAGATGGTTTTTTTAAAATTAATTTCCTTATTTCTGAATTCAGAGTATGATGAATGTAAGAACTCTGATAGCTGATAAGCCAAACTGCAGATTCTCCTGAACTAATGGGATTTGCTAAGACCTGTACCTGGTGTCTTTGTTCCCCACAGATTGTCATCCCTTGGGACCGTTTGTGTGGAGAATGCTAAAACAGGGTATGGAGGCAGATAGAGTCAACAAAGACTATGGCACTTTTAAAAATGATTTTTTTCTACACTGTTGGTTTGGTTTGGTTTGTTTGGGTTTTTTTCCTCAAAGCTTCTGGAAAATTTCCATAAAGAACAAGAAGTAAAGTGGTTCCCATTAAAAATAAAATCTTAAAATACAGAAAATGAGTCACTTAGTCAACCACTGGTAGGTGAATGTTGTATTGGAAGTAGAAAGAAAAATCATCAAAATTGTTTAAGTGTAAGCATGCACTAATTTCATGAAACCTCAGGCTGGCCTATAATAAAATAAGCTAGGAAAAAATAGAGTGCCTTCTTTTAAGATGCTGTTCAGTTAGGTCAATAGGCACAGTTAGAAGAGGCAATTGTGCAATATATCTTCCATTTTAATTTAAGATAAAGTGTCCACAATAAACGAAAATATGCTTCATATGCATTTTATTAAAACTGACAGATACAGGCTTAATAATGCGTGTGCTCATGCGCATATGTGGAGAAGAGGGAAATTTATATAAAAGTCAAGCTTGGGAAAGCTTTTTTTTGTAGCAAATAAAGAGAGAGCTGTACCTTAGCAGCCCTCTTGAATCAATACAGTGAAGTTGAGTTCCTTATTGATTCTCTTAATAAAATGATACATTTTCTCTCTCTTTCTTTCTCTCTCTCTCCCCTGTAATACAGTAGAGCATTAAAGAAGCAGGATAAGTACATTTACAGCCTTCTTAGTGCTGCCCATAGGGTGCTATAAATGCACAAACTGGATATAATTGAAGCACATATTAACTTACCTTCTGTTGTATGGGAAGAACATAAGCAGGCTGTTAATGTGCACAGTGTTGAAACTCTTAACTTGGGGGATGAGAATTAGCTTGCAGTAGTAATTTGGTAAGCACCTGGGAAAATTGGAAGCTTCATTTCCTGCAATGTGGAATATGATTAAAACCAGAATACATTATTATCAAAGGTACCATTAAAAAATGTGTAGACAGCATTCTATGGTGTTAAAATGGAAATTGGAAGTTGTATCCAAATGCTGAAGATGCTTCATGTTAATTATTGTCTACCACAGTGCATTGAAAGTGCAATTCAATTATTTGCTTTGTCAAGCAATATTTTGATTAACTTGAACTTTAATTTTGTACATCTGGTGTTTTTCACATTGTGATAAAAACAGTGTTGAGGTATGCTACTCTGCCAACAGTATCTTGAAACAACAGAAAGAACATATGCAAAGCAAGAGTAAGTCATATTAAATACAGGAAAGGCAGCCTTTCCCCCTTCCCTTTCTTTTTTTTTTAATTTGTAGAGAGAAAAAGAAACTTTTCTTGAAGGGCATTCAGTAAACCACAGAGTTTATTGTGTATTTATGGATGTGAAACCTGAAATTATACTTCTCTCTTGGACTTTCTCATGCATTGTCTTTAATAAGTATGATTACACTCCTGTAATTACTGTGTTAAATTATGATAAACCTTTAAGTTGTAATACACAATGCAAAATACTTTTGCAGATCCTGGCCAGTAGGAAATCAATAGGTTAATCTCTGGTGATAACCAGACAAATTGACCATAAGCTTTTCTGGGTTGTCATGTCCTCAATTCCATATAAAATTAAGCTCTTAAATCATCTTATGTGGTTATTAATTCTATTAAAAAAAAGAAAAAAGAAAAAATAAAATTCAAAATATTCTCCTGTAGGTATCATTTGTGTGGATTTTCCTATTCATAGTTTAAGGAGATATTTTGTAGTGAGCTGTGGATGATCTGTCTACTAGTTTGCTGTGAGGGTGGTAGTTTGTTTTGTTTTGTTTTATTTTGTTTTATTTTGGCTTTTGTTTGGTTTTTTTGTTTCCATTTTGAGAGTCCCTTGCAAGAGCTGCAGGGAAGGTGGAGACTGATGATGATGTTCCAGATAGTACTGACTTGCCCAAGGGAAACAACCTGAACTAAGGAGGAACTGGCAGCTGCAGGGTAGGATATACATTGCATTAATCTACCCAACAGCAGCTTTCTACTGTAGAACATACTTCCTTGGACCTGCAGGAGGATTTATGGCTGGCTCATCCTCTATTGCTTTTAGAACTTGCACTGCCACAATCAACTTCCCTGTAGGCCATACTCTGGTTCAAAAGATTCAGTTAGCACTCAGCAATTTTTTTTTTTTTCATTAAAGAATTTATTTTTATGTAGTATTCATAGAGAAAATATTTAATTAGCTGAAAGGTAGTGTCAGTTGACATACAAGCTCTTCTGTTACCAACTGAAAAGGCTCATATATTTGGTTGTGTAGAAGAGAAATGGAAACAGATAACATTTCTAGAAGTAAGAATTACTAAAAGGGGAGAGTGTGCAAATGGATGTTTTGCCATTTCCTGAAGTGTTTGCTCTGGGTCGTTTCACAGTTGGTAATTCAAAATATTAATAAAAAACATAAGTTGCATAGAAGATTTTAGAACAAATTATTTTTTTCCTTTGAAAATAAAAAAAAAAAAAACCAACCAAACAACTTTCTTTATTGTAGTATGCCATGGAATAAAAGTGGTTTCTTCAGTTCAAGAGTATCTGTATGATGTGAAACAGTGAATTTAAATTATTAAGAAAAATAACACATTTAAGAGATCAAGAGCTGGTATGAGAAAACCTTGATTCAATTTGTTTAACGACTTTTGTGGCACCTTGAACAAATAATGTATTCCCTCCTTGGCCCATTTTTATTCCTTGCCACAGAACACCGATGTGAGGGCAAATAAATTAAATGGCATTAGGGAGATAGGATGGTAATGAGCAGAAATGAATTAAATTTTTCTGGAACAGTTTTCAAGAACAGAATGCAAGTTTGCCAATGCACTTTACATTAAAATAGATTTTTTAGAAAAGTCAGGAGGAGAATAAACATTGATTAATGAATGTTAAAGAAGATACTCTAAAAAGCAAATGTTTCAATTCTACTGAATATCTCAATTTTGTATATATATGATTGGATGAAAAGGAGGAGACAGGGTATGGATAGACATGTGAAGAAAACACCAGAGTGGAATTCAAGAAAAGAGGGTAGTTCTGGTGGCCGTAATGTTCAGTTTCTACATTAGAAAATAGTTTACAGAAGAGACATATGATTATTTATGTCTCATAAAATGTAAACATTCCAATTTATTTATTTATTTAATTATTTTAAAAATCACAGCATAGATGGTGAGAATTGGGAAAGTAGATGGGGTTTTGTTTGATTGGTTTATTTTACACGTAGTAGCACAAAATCTGGGGGCCTATTTCTGTCAGTATTAGATTTTGAAAAGTAAGAGTTAATATGAGACCCTTACAAATACACAAAAAAGTCATTGCTTCAAGGATATTGGTGCACTTCATCATTGTTCATAAGTTTGTGAAGCTTAGAGTATAGGAAAAACAGGGTTTTTTCTAAAAATAAAATTACTGGAAAGTGTTAAAGCTGTACCTTTCTAGAGCTTTCAAGTTTTTTCTATCAAAGTTAAAATTATTTTATAGTCAATTTTACAACCAAAATGCTCTTGCTCATCAAAATGATCAAAGTTTCAATTAGATTGCAAGTGACTTTTTGTCAAGCAAAAAGAAGGACGTGTGTTGGGGGAAAGCTAGTACTCAGTGACTTTTTTTTTCTTTCTTTTTTTCTCCAGTCTTTCCTGTTTATGTAGATCCTGGCAGGTCCTGGCAGTCCTGTCTCAATTCTCACTTCAATGATTGGCAAGGACATGCTGTGGGCAGTTACCTTCGTGGTGGAGTTCTCCTTATATTCTGAGAATGTTCTAAACCTAGTTTGACTGAACATTAAACTGGACAAGAATTTATTTTCACAATGTTTTATAACAATGAAATCCAATCTTGTTCTGCCAGAAATATTTTTAAATTTATTCTTTCCCAGGTTTTTATTAAGCTAAATATTCTTTAGAATTTTCACTGATAGTAACAATAGTGTTACAAATAATATAATTAACTCATTCTTCTATGAAGAGTACTTGCAGAATTTCAGTCATAGCTGTTATTCTTTCATCATCATTGTGGAAAATATCTGTATATCTTTATAGAATTATCCTGAATATGGATAAAGCAATGATTGGCTTAATCTAGCAAATCACACGTGGATAAATTAAAACAGGTAAATTATTTACTTCAAGTGACGTCTCAGGATTTCTTCTGTTTGGGTTCTTGTATAAACAATTTTTAAGGGTTAGTTTGTTGGTTTACCCCATCTTATCTCTGTGTGTTTAAATAATTCAGAAATTCACCATGAGTTAACTGATTGCAGACTAGAAGCTGAAAATACTAGCTGAATGTTCAATTAAGGTGAATGATATTTTGCTTCAGATGATTTAAAATTGCTTACAAACTCAGAGTAGTAGCCTCTTGTCATATCCTTGAATGTTAAGTCTTATGATTTTTTTCATTTATTAGTTCTTTTTATTTTTATAGAAAATAATATGACTGATAATCCTGTCTCTTGGAATAAAGTAAACCCTTGAGGTTAAAGCTGTCCAGACTCTTTTTTCAGTTTGCTTTCTGACCTTTTCTTGTATTACAGCAAGTGAACTGACATCTGACAAACCTTTAATTTTGGCAGGTTAAGCTACATGTTGTTTGGAAGAGAAATAGTTTAAAGAAAAATGTCTTCAGACATTAATACTGTCATATTTCACAGTTCAACTGAACTTGACTGCTTCTATAGCTTTTTTATTTTGTTTCTTCAAGTACATACATTTTCTAGCTTTCAAATTATTTACTAGGACTTTAAGTAGGATTTTTATGCTGGAAAACAAATACTCGGCCTTGAGCATAGACAGCAAAAAGGCAAAATTTTGCTGATTCCTTCTGATATCAGTCCTTTGAATAGCTTGACCCATTTTCAGTAGCTATTGCTCCTCTGACAACTGCTTTTTTAATATCAGTCTAAAAAATATTATGTAAGTTTATCTGGTTTAATTTATCTCATATTTTTAAGTGTGAGAGTAAGAGAACAGCAATTACACTACTCATAGTTAATCACAGTGCAGTAATAAACATTCCAGAAGTTTTTACATGCTGAAAATTCATGTGCAGAGAAATACCACATAAAACTTCTATGTTTGAGGATGAATACAAGCTCACATGCATGTTGAGTACAAAAACTCCCCTCAAATTGGAAACTGATCCTCTCTGTCTGTGTCTTAATATGGAGGAGCCCAAATGTGAGATGAGGTGGTGACTGGTGCCTGTATGCAGACTGTCAGGGTGCATCTGAAACATGACTTCTGCTTCAGGGGGAAGAAAAGAGGGAAGAGATGGCTGAGTTGCCCAGGCCCCAGGACTCCTTGTACCAGACAGGGTTGGCAAGTAGTTTGCTGATTAGTTGTTTGGCTTGTGGATATTTGCCAGGCAAGTATGGATGATTATAACGTAAAATGTTGTTTTTACATTCTGTGCATGGGTTACTAGTAATCACAGAATCACAGAATGTCAGGGATTGGAAGGGACCTCGAAAGATCATCTAGTCCAATCCCCCTGCCAGAGCAGGAACCTAAACGAGATGACACAGGAAGGGGTCCAGGCGGGTCTTGAATGTCTCCAGAGAAGGAGACTCCACAACCTCCCTGGGCAGCCTGTTCCAGTGCTCTGTCACCCTCACTGTAAAGTAGTTTTTTCTCAAGTTTAAGTGGAACCTCCTGTGTTCCAGCTTACACCCATTGCTCCTTGTCCTATCGTTGGGCATCACTGAGAAAAGCCTGGCTCCATCCTCATGACATTTGCCCTTAACATATTTGTAAACATTAATTAGGTCTCCCCTCAGTCTCCTCTTTTCCAAGCTAAAGAGACCAAGCTCCCTCAGCCTTTCCTCATAAGGGAGATGCTCCACTCCCTTAATCATCTTTGTGGCTCTAATTGCAGGACTTGTGTTGCAGGTAAGGCTATTATCTAGAGGATTTTTGAGAAGTCTGGGGAGAAAAAGGAAGTGAACTGATGGCTTTGTGTTCAGATGTTGTGTTGGCACTTACAACTTTTCTGGACATTCTCTTGCAAGATCTCCAGGACTGTGAAAACATAAAAAACCGTCTTATTTTATGTAAAATTTTCCGAGATTCCTAGTTAACATCATAGAAACGCATTCTGTGTGTAAACACACAGTTCTGTGTTTAATACATGAAAAGCTATGATGATGTCTACAATTCAAGGATTTTAATATGTTTCCATACTTATTTTGCTTTGCTTTGTAATAAAAATTAAAAAGCAAAAGCAAAAAAAGATCTATGGAATTCCATCCCATATAACTATACACCTCTCCCACCCTCTTCTATGTTAATATCACTAGATAGAATATAAATGTTTCTAAGAAAATTTTTTTTTTTTTCATTTTATTAAGACCAAGAGAAGTTTTCCTTCTTGAAGGGCCAAAGATTAAATGTTGTATTGAATTTCCAAGAAGGATACTTAGTTCTTAAACAAAATGCAATGTTTTCATTTTGCTGGATTTAATGTTTCATGTGGATTGGTTTCAACAGAAGGCAGCCTTGGTCAAATTTTCTCCACAAGCAACTCTAGTTGATACATTATTTATCTATCTGTCTATCTATTTATTTGATTTTAGTTTCTTGCAGACCTTGCCTCATCTTGAGGAAAGAACACTTGGTTGTCTCATAATGGTTTGTGGAGTATTCTGTAAATATATAGCAATTTCAGAAATAGGAGCTCTCATAATAATTCAACCATGTACATTCTTCAGTTTTCTAGGTGTTTGGCAACTCAGTTGGGATTTCATGATGAACTTTCAGGTATATTTTACTGTTTGGTAACTGTTCTGCATACTAACTACTGTGGAGGGTGAAAGGCTAGTATCAGAATAGCTTTATTTTTTCAGCTTTAACAGAATTTCCCTTTTCTACCTTCTCCTTATGATACTTTGTAAATGCTGTAGTGCCTAGAAGATTGAGGAAGGAAAGAAATGTCTCTAGTAGGTAATAATGAGTTGGTCTATGTAGACCATATATGCAGGGTTCTTATCCCTTCCAAACTGTATATCTGACAGGCTCCAGCCCGAATATGACACCTAAGGTTAAGAAACTACGTTTTATACTTTTGAGGAATCTTTTTCTTTCTCTTTTTTTGACTAAAGAAAATGATTAAACAGATCTTACAGTGAGCTGTCTGAACATTTTATAACTCTTTACATAGATTTGAACAGATTTAAATATACATGATTTGTGAAGCCAAAAGTGTTTGACAAAGGAATGAAGAAATACAAATCTGTGAATATCACTTTATCTTCTTAGTATTTATGAGCAAGGTTTGATAGGTTTCTTTTTCTGCTGGAGAATGTTGGAGATCATGGATACTGACAAGTGAATTGCTTTGATTCATGCTGCTGAACATGCTGCTGAACAAATTTTAAAGTAAGCAGAATTCAAGAGCATACCTTTTAGCCATCTTGATCTATGCGAGGGAACATACTAATCATTTTTTGATGGTTTATACAGTTTTAAGAAATCAGAAATTAAGTTTGTCTTTAAATTATCTCCTTCAAGAAGAACTCCATCAGAGCTGAGGAAAAATGAAACCAAGTATTATACACTTCCAAAATTGTTTATTTGGGGGATTTATCTTCTGGAATACAATGAAATCCAGGTTATGCTTGAGAAAACCTCAGGTATTTGGTTTATATCAACAAATGAGCATGTAAAGTAGTCAATAGTCTAGAATACCAACAAGCCCAGCTGAAGGGATGACTCATAATGCAAGATGTGTTGTTTCATCGAAGCAGCCTCTTTGGCTAGTACAATAACTTCTTGACATTTTTTCTGTTTTCACACAATTCTAGTGTGAACTATAGCAAAAAAAAAAAAAAAAAAAATCAATGCTGAACAAACGCACTGAGAAAATCTGCAATTAGTGAGAAAGTTGTCTGGGTTTTCATAGACATGAAGTAAGTTGAGCAATCAAGGTGAGCACAAACTCCTTTTACTCATTGTAGAAACCTCTTCACTTTCAATGGAATAATACTGGAAAAGTTCAGGCAATTGGCACCACTGTTATCTGAGTATTTTTTGAACTGAGGACTTTGTTATTTATGAAGACAAAATTAACAAAGCCTGTCTGAAAATAAATGGAGAGAGAGTGGAAGAACAGGGTTTCATCTAGAGAAAATGGAATATGCCTAAGCAAAATCTCGTCTAGGCATATACGGCCCCTCACGTAAAACCTGACAGAGGAAATTGTTATTTGTGCTTTGTGTTGATTTTTTTTTTTAAGATTTTAAAGTTGTTCAAGAGATGAGTGATTGTGTTGATGAACAACGTGCCGATCTTGTCCTGTTAAAGTAAAAGGATTTCTGTAACCAACTTTAAGAATTAGACCTCACCTATTCTTTTTCCTAACTGAATATGTTCTAAATTTCCCCGTCATCACAGAGTTGTAAAATTCTTCTAATCTTTAAATTTAACAATTATAACAATAGAGTATTGATTATGATTTTTTTTTTAATTTGGCAATGAAGCTGTTGCAGAAAAGTAGTCTGAAGCTCAAACAATGTTAGAAAATATATGCTGAAGATACTGATTGAGTTTTAAAAATCTACAGCTCAGAAAATACCATATATGCCAGTAAACTAAAAAAGATGTAATCAAGATGTTATTTCGAGTAATCAAAATATGCTCTGCATATTATCTTAAATACCATTTCCTCTTTTATAATTATTTATATAGAGATTCATATTCACTCTCATTTCCCTGGTATAGAGTAAATAAATATTAATTTTAAAAGACTGGCTTTAATAATCAAAAGGCTTTTGAGTAAATAGATCATAGAATCATAGAATGGTATGTCCAACTCCCCTTCCATGAGCAGGGACACCTTCCACTAGACTAGGTTGCTCAAAGCCTCATCCAACCTGACATTCAACACTTCCACAGAAGGGACATCCACAACTTCTTTGGGCAAAGTGTTCCAGTGTCTCACCACCTGCACTGTAAAAAATTTCTTCCTAATATCTCATCTAAATCTACCCTCTTCTAGTTTAAAGCCAGTACTCCTTGTTCTATCACTACCTGCCCTTGTAAAAAGTCCTTCCCCAGCTTCTTTGTAGGCCCCTTCAGATATTGGAAGGCCACTATAAGGTTTCCCCACAGCCTTCTCTTCTTCAGGTTGAACAGCCCCAACCCTCTCAGCCAGTCCTCACAGGACAAGTGCTCCAGCCCTCTGATTGTCCTTGTGGACCTCCTCTGGACTCATTCCAGTAGGTCCATGTTCTTATGCTGGGAACTCCAGAACTGGATGCAGTACTACAGGTGGGGTCACACAAGAGTGGATTAGAGGGGGAGAATCACCTTCATCAACCTGCTGGCCACGCTTCTTTTGATGTAGCCCAGGATACAGTTGGCCTTCTGGGCTATGAGCATACATTGCTGGCTCTTGTTGAGCTTCTCATCCACCAGCACTCCCAAGATCTTTTCCTTAGGGCTGCTCTTGTTTTATTCTCTGCCCACCCTGTGTTTCTGCTTGGGATTGCCTCAAATCAGGTGCAGGACCTTGCTCCTGGCCTTGTTGAACTGCAGGAGGCTTTCATAGGCCCACCTCTGGGCCTGTTAAGGTCCCTCGGGATGGCATCCCTTCCCTCCAACATGTTGACCAAACCACATAGCTTGGTGTCATCAGCAAACTTGCTGAGGGCACACTCAATCCCACTGTCCATGTCACTGACAAAGATGTTGAACAGTGCTGGTCTCAGTACCAACCCTTGTGGGATGCAACTCGTTACTGGTCTTCACTTAGACATTGAGCCGTTGATAACAAGTCTTTGAGCACAACCAACCAGTCAATTTCTTATCCACTGAGTGGTCAATCCATCCAGTATGCTGTAGTCTGCTGGAAAATGTGTTGAACTCTAGCTATATGGAGAAGTTTGCAGAGTTCATGGGAATGCTGATGTGTCTTTTCTCTAATCCCACTATTGCTAAGACTTTGAGATACTAAAGTTTTGTCACCTAAGACTATATGGCTAATAACTTCTATTTGGAATTATGTGTGGGAACTAACACTGAGTTCTTTTTGTGTGTAGCCCTTGTATAAAATATTTTGTAATAAGCCTGTATTGTAGATGATGAAAATGTGGGTGACCTTATAAAAAGTGTGTATTACTCCACCAACTTTTGAACATCTCTGGACATCTCTGATTTCCTAGCACTGATGAAGCACGGGTCAATGCCTTTAATGTAATGTTATTCAAGGAGCTTTAACTGTTCTTAAGTGGATATACTTAAGTAAAATCTATAAAGGTGCTATGTATCAGGCGAGAGAGATAATTTCACTGAATAGCAGATTTTGTATTACTTTTTTCTTAAATTTGGAATGACAAATAGGTTTGTGTGGCAATTTCTACTCTCTTGAAAACTACATTTTTCAGTTTTGGAAAAATGCAGCTAGTTGTCTGTCTGACATGGGAGATCTGGCAGACTTATTTTATTTGCTTCATCAGGAACAGTTTTTGAATATCAAGTGAGTAAGTAGAGCAAAATGTGATTCTGAATGTTTATTTCACACATCAGACCAGTGGTCTCATGACCACAATACAGCACAAGAATCCTGTTAACATTATTACCATCAGTGACTGAGTTATTTTAGCCAAATTTTGAATTTTCCTGTTGTCAATTCTTGCTATGTTTTAGTGTCATCTTTGCTTCTGAAATGTGTTCCTGAAAGCATTTCCCAATGTTCATTGTATTAAAGTGCTCCAGGAGTCTTGTTTATACAAGTTTTAAGGGACTGTGTCTTTCCACAAGAAAAAATTCTGAGAGAACATTTTATTATTGTTAACATTCAAGGAACTGCATTCCCACTGTAAAATGATGCAGCTTCACTAGATTGTAAATGGAAGTTTCAGTCTAGCCAGACTAGACAATTTCCAAGATGGTGAGTTTAGGCTTTAGATCTAATTCCATGATCAGAGACACAGTAAAACATTTCAGATGTGATGTTAAGAAAGAATCTCACCTGATTTCTCTTTGCTATGTCTCCATTTTCCTAGTGAAAACACTATTAAAACTGACACATGAGTGCAAACTTAGTTTCGAGAAAAGCACATTCAGATTAAATCTGATCCAGCTGAAGCGTAACTCAATTCTATTGGCTATTCACATGAGCGGCTAATAAGCTGCTCATAAAATCAGTGCTGTTTTTGAAGAACTTTAAGTTTTCTTTCAATGTTATACGTTAATAAGATGGGAAGTAAGAACCATAAAAGAGCACATATGGAAGAGTATCACCAACCTGAAAGAAGCAGCATTAGAAACTTTATATACTAAATTATGAGTGCTATGGGTTGTGAAAACCTAACATGTCATAACAAATTATTCTTCTTCTTCTCCCAGTATCTGGAGGAACTGTTAGTACCACCCAGCTTGAGACATCTGGGTTAAGCAGAATGAAATGATTGATTTATTCTTCTAGCCTGCTTCTAAAATTAATATAAGACTACTACCACAGGACAAAATATCCATCTAGAATTGATTAATCATGATATTCTTTTCAGCCACCCTATCTCTAGACATCAACCCTATCTCTAGACATCCACCCAACAACTGTTGGATTGCACTGTTAGTTTTTGGGTGCAGTGGCACAAAGAATAACACATGGGTGAACATCTGAATATGAGGTTTTAGTAATTCTGAACTGCACAGTAAAGCAAGTGCTCTGTTGATGAAATAAGAGTTAAGAAACAGCAGATAAATTGGGAGGGATACATACGGATGGAGATATGGATCAGAACCTCAAAAGTATTTGTAAAGTTTTGAAGGTGTTGAGTAGGTATGCTGACTTTCTTTTGAAGGTGTCTGAAATAACTTATAGTTTATATTTTATATTCTGAACAAGGAAGCTATGTTTATCTCATTCTCATTCCAGTAGTCATCTTCTGAATAAATACAATGGAGAAAGATGTGTAACTGAAGGAAGTGATATGTCATGATAACAACTCTCTTAATACATCAACTATCAGTAATTCGTATTGTCCAATAACACTAGGTTAGGAAAGAGTAAGCAGTAATCTAGGATGGTAAGAAGGCCAAAGCAAATTAAGAATTCAGGAAAGCAGAGATTTCTGGAAGTGTGACTATAAACTCTTAAAATATGTCATTATTTGGTGTAGGCAGCATACATAGACCAGTACAACAAACTGTATGATTTTGTTTGACTTTGTAATCTGCTAAGGAGAAAGCATTCATTAAAAAATGAAGGTACATTCTTTATCCAAGTACTACTATATTTAGTTCCCCTGCAAGTGCTGTTGATATGAAGGTAAATAAGCTTTGAGTTTGTTTTTCACTCATTGTACATTGAGTGATTTGTCTTTGCAAATTTCTACTTAAAGTAATCCTTTCAAAAGAAGTTCAATTATGACTTCAGGTACTGCTAAAATTTTATGAAATTTCTTATTGCATAGAACTGGCAATATACATATTTCAGAAGGTAAATTGGAGTAACAATTGTTTCCCCTTGCAAACTTTGCATTTTTTTTTTTTTCCTACCATAACTTAAGCATCTGTTCTGCCTGATATGGGGGTGGAGTTGTTTGTTAATTTGTTTCCCCTGAATTTTAAAATTTATTGGGTCACTAAGTCCTAGGAAGGGGGAAATAAAACCCCAAACAACAAACCCCAGACTCCACAATAATTTAATCTGAGGTGCTGTGTTGTAATTCCATATTAAGGAAAACAATCTTTTTTTAAAACCTAAATTTTGAAGCTTGCAGGTGAATTTGTGACAAACCAAGACAGAATTTTAATATTTTCTCTTGAGTTAACCTCTAATGAATTGGGAAATACAGTGCTCTAAATGATACTAAAACTAAACTCAAGTGAGTGAAATATCGTTGATGTTCTGGAATTACTCCAGATTCCCTTACTTCACTGATGTTTCAAAGTGAGAATAGAGTTCATAATTTATTGTAAGTTTTTGAAACAATAGTTGTATGTCAAAATATAGCATGTATTTGTTATTAGTTTAAGGTCAGCAGACTTATTTAGTTGTTAGATCCAAAAGTGCCGCTCTGCTCGTGTTTTCTGTGAATCCCCTACAAATATTGCTGTTTCATTCCATAGCATAATAGTGTCTGTGTTCTCACTTGTTCTCAGCTTAATCTCAGATCAGTGAACAGTTCATTTATTTGAAGAAGTTTCACTAATGGGATTTGTAGCATTGGAAAGGAGTGGTTATCTAGCCTCCAATCGCTTCTGAGAATAGAAATCTAGGAAAGGAGCCAACTCTTCTGAAAAATGGTTGTAATATTGTTATGAAAATGAGGACAAAATTGCACTTGTAGACTATGTAGAGTCTGCAGTTTGTGAATGAGATCTGTGTTTTCATGAACCCTACTGTGATCCCAGAGAGTGTGAAATATTTTCAAGAAAGTTAACAGAATGTTATGGTGCATGTGCACACACACACTAGCTGTTAAACTTGTATTAAAATATTTTATGTAGTCTAATAAATTTGTCTTGAAAGATGATATCTTTTTTTGCTCTTGCACTCAGACTGAGAACTACTCAGATTTCTAGCATACGGAGAGAAAACTACCTCTGCTGTGACACTC
>NW_010287517.1:38266-52859 GCF_000700745.2 Antrostomus carolinensis
TAGAACAGCCATCGCCTCCTAAAGAAAACTGCAACATAAATAACTGTAAATGGATTTTGTACAATACAGGCCTTGGACAAAAAATGAGAAAGGAAGATAGTAAAATTCAGCATGACATACTTCTTGATTCATATTTTCTTTATACATACTTTCTTCTTCCTAGAATTTTCAGGTCCTAATATTTTCAGCCTGATTCTTTTGCGTAACTCCAGTATTTTCTGGGGTGTCTTATATTGTGTTCCTTGAAGTAATTTTTAAAAGTCTATAGCAATAGAAAACAATAGAACAATAAAAGCTCCTTCATGATAAAACTTTATCCTGATATTTCTCGTAATGAATGTCTGCTTTCAACTATGGAAGGAAAAATAATCTGTTTCTCAGTATTTCCTGGGAAATATTTTCTATGTATAGAGATACTGACTATTCAGTGAGGAAGTTTGAGTTAAAAACTTGGAACAGATATTTAATGGTAGTTGTAAAAGGTGCTCCAGAAAAGTTTGTCTACGGCTACGATTAAGAGGAGCAAACTTGCTGACTTATCCTGGACTCCCATTCATTCTTCAGATTTTTACCTTCTCTTAGCAGTTACATCTCAGGTAAAAGCTGTTTTTCTTGCATACTCTTCCTTTTTCATCACAGCAAATGTGCTAGACTAGTTTGTCTCCTTATTCTAAACTATAGGCAAAGAGAAGGTACGTTATTATTTTCTTTTAGACACCTGTTCTGCAATCAAATATTTGTAAAATAAATTCTGTGTAGGAATTTTTTTTTTCTGGTTTTGGTTTTTCAAGAAAAATATTTTGGGTTTTCTTATTATTTGCCACCACATGCGCTAATGGATTTAAAGATTTTTTTCAAGTAGAATATAATTATTCAATTGTGCAGGTTTGACTCCTGTATAACATCGGTAAGAATATATTATGTATTTGCCTTTATTAATTCCAGTTAATCCCAGTTAATACATATCTTATATAGACAGTTTCAAACTAAATACTTTGGAAATTGAATATTTGTCACTGAAGTGTTTTTCTTTTCTGATGCTTAACTGCCCTTAAGGCTAGAAAACTGTGCCTTACTTCATTTAGAATTTGTCCTGATACAGCTTCGGAATCCAGAAACTTATTCTGCTCTTTGCCAGAATAAAGAGTTTTTATTACACCCTATTTACTATCCATCCATACACTTCACATAGCATGACTGGTGACCTCTTGGTCTTTGTGTTGTATGAAACAGGATGAGCCTAAGCATTTGTGGTTTAATTTCATTCCAGCAAAACATTGAAAAATGTGCACAGCTTCTGGCTGTGGTGCTTCAGCTGCGCTTGCTGGGAGAGTAAACAAGCCAATTCTGTACACAATCAAGAAGTAACTGGGTGTGACACTTGAATGCTGGTCAACTTTTAGAAATGAGAATAGACAAATGACAGTTATTTTAACTCTTTTATGAAGATAATAATGGAAATCATGCTCATCAGAATATGTATACTGGTTAATAAGAGCTGCTTAAAAAATGGTTTGCAAATTTTAGTTCTGAATTTCTGTTTTTGAGGGGCTTATAATTCTTGAAGGGGATGTTAAATTGAGATAATAATTTACCAGAGATGTGTCACTTCCTTATCTTTTCTCCTTCTGTTCACATTCAGTTCTTAGAATTCAGATACTAATGAAAAACAAGAAAACAAGATTTATCTGTGGTAACATGACACTGTTAAACACATGTTGTTTATTTCCTTCTAGGGAACTCCTTTCTTTTTTTGGCATTAGAATATAATGTGCATAGAGAATAACCATATTGGCAGAACTTGTCTGTAATTGCTTTAAAGCTACCTAAATAGATCATAAAAGACTTTTAAAGAAGACATTATGGTCTGCTGGTTCAATGATCCATGTATGAGAAAACACTTTCTTAGCCAACAGAGTGCAAGTCCTATTTGTGTTGAACCAGTTAAATCAGCATTTAATCCAATAATCTGAAGTTTTTTGTGTGGGCTATTAATCTGTTAGTGTCTCTAAATTAATTTTTGTATCCTTTGGTCCCTCCCTTTATCCTCGTCTTAACATCTCTCAGTCATTTGACTCTGCAGAAGACAGACTTGCTAAAACAGTGATTCAGACATGTTAAAATATTGTTGTCATCCCAATGTTAATATTCTCCAGCTGACTCACTGGTTGTGAAAATCCTATAGTTTGACTACAAATCAAAAATGTTTGTAGTCAAATAACCCGCATATTTTCAGTAGACAATTAGCAGGTCAGCAATTAGCTGTGGTGAAACCACACAGCTGTTATCTTCTTACCTGTGCACTTTCAAAGATATATTTTCAAGATGTAGTTGAAATTTGTTATTTATATGGAGAGGGATAGAAAAGACTTGTGAAGAATTTTGAAGAGGTATGTATATCTTCACCTTGGTATGAGATTTTATAACAGAACAACCAAGCATGCCATTGATACTTCTTTAAAATATACTCAGTGATGCTGATTCACAAAGTATTTGTATTCTATATAAGGATTTTCTTGGTCTGTCCTCAAGCAGCTTGTTATGAGGAACACACATAATTTATCAGTGTTTGGAATCTACCTTTATATAACCTTGTAGAGTTCCTGAATGTGTGAAGTTCTTAATAGAAAAAGTGAATTATTTCTGGTCCAAATGCCACATAGTAATGAATTTCTCTTAACATCTTATAGTTTTACTCTGTGCTGGCACCCTGAAGTGTCAGGAAAGAAATGAAAGTGAGATTGTGGTTGTGGATTAAATGTAAATGATGTGTACTGTACATTTGACAGCTTGTTTCTTCCTGTTCTAAATTGGTTCTATAGGAAGTTTTTTAAAGCAGTCTCTGAATGACCTATCAAAAGTTTTTTATTGTGAGCTGTAAGTTGAATCAATTAGTAGTTTATTGTCTATATTGTATGTATTTTATGTTTTATTTGAGTCTGTTAAAAGGGAGCAACCAAGTTATGACAGGTAGAAAAAGCCTGTTACAGCATAGTAATTTACCAAATATCCCAACATGGGTTCTTGTAACATTATAGTTATGATCACATATACAATGAGTGTAACAAGATGGAAATTAAAGAATCTTGTAATATTTAGTGGTCTTATTTTATTAAAATACAAAAAAATAAAATTAAATGTTATTTATTTAAAATTATTTAAAATAAAATAAAAATTATTTTATTTCCTTTTAAATGTGTGTTAGAGGAATTAAATGGAAAAGGTAAATATGTATAGATAAGCAGAGAGAGTGGTTCTCTCTCTCCTAAAGAGTCCTTTCCAATGGCAACTAGATGCTTGCTCATGAAATATGTGTCTCACTTGAGATCATCGCATTTATGTGGACAGAAATCTGTCACCTCTGGTTGTTTGAGAACTGATTAAGTTCTACACTGCTGTATAATGTCAAGAAATGTAACGAATCATTAGATTAGATTGCATCATTTGACACAGTGAATATCTCATTGAGTAATTTCTCAATGTTCTAATATTCAAGGGGTTGAAATTTATACAAACACCCAGAGGGAAAATAAACCCAGAATAATTTAAATATCTTCTAAATGATTTCCTGTTCTGCAAAAGATGAACAAAATTCACAGTTCAAGCAAATTGTAAGCATTCTTGTAGTTGATCTCATTTTCATGTCATGATACCATGGATCAACTAAAATTGTGTGTTAGAACAGATATGGGGAAATATTTTGTGGTGTATTTAAAGCACTGGACATTACATGTCATTTCAAGGCAAATAGAAAGTCAAGTAGAAACCACTTTACAATTAAAGGCCTGTTTTAGAAAATATGGATGATTTATAGCTGTTTATTAAACCTGGTGTTTCAGTACTATTAAGCAAAATGTTTAGTAAGGTGCTCAGCAGTGATGAGAACATTATAGGATGTTAAATGGTCCTGAGGAAAAAGTGATACTTAGTACTATTTTTTTAAGTGTTAGCTGTTCATTGGTGCTAGCCACCAAGTTTGTATTAGCTGAAATTATTTCTCTCTGCCTTTATTTCTCTGATAATGGAATAGATAATAGTAAGTAAATAGTAGTAAATAGTACAGTAAATAGTAAGTAGTAGAAGTTTCTTTAAAGAATTCCTCATTTGCATGCTCATCTTACATGTAGTAGTATGAATACTTCACAAAAGGAATCACTCAAGTTTGGTTGGAAGTGATCCCCCAGAGTTGTACCACTCAGAAAGGATTAAAGCTAGATGTCACAAAGTTGTATGAGAGATGTAAGAGTCTCTTTCAAATGTATTTTGACAGAATCCTTTTTAATTTATTTTAATTTCTGCTTTTGCATTTATTTGGAATGAGATAGTGTGTTTAGGTGATATCATTTACGAGTACAGGCTGATAGAGTTGGAGCTGTTCAGCCTGGAGAAGAGAAGGCTCCGGGGAGATCTTATAGTGGCCTTCCAGTAGCTGAAGGGGGCCTGCAGGAAGGCTGGGGAGGGACTTTTCATAAGGGCAGTTAATGATAGAACAAGGGGTAATGGCTTTAAATGGGAAGAGGGAAGGTTTAGATTAGATATTAGGAAGAAATTCTTCACTGTGAGAGTGGTCAGACACTGGAACAGGTTGCCCAAGGAAGTTGTGGATACCCCCTCCCTGGAAGTGTTGAAGGTTGGATGAAGTTTTGAGCAACCTGATCTAGTGGAAGGTGTCCCTGCTCATGGCAGGGGGGTTAGAACTAGATGACCTTTAAGGTCCCTTCCAACCCTAACCATTCTATGATTCTATGATTTGCTTTTAGTTTCAGGGCAGGCTGAAATATTCATAGACACCAAGATCCAGTTCTGTCACTTCACAGCCTATTTGAGTGGTGGTAAGGATTTGCAATTTAATTCTTGTAGAATCTTGAAACATGACAAACACTATGCAAGTATTAAAAAATAATAATGTCGTTTATTAATAAGAGTAATACTTGCCATGTTTGAATGTATACTTTTAAAAATATTGTTATAATTATCAAATGTTTTTGTTTATTTTGGGTCTTAATCACTTGCAAAAGCCATTTAAGCCTAACCTGCTATTGTTCCTTACAGTGTTAATTTATTATAGAAGTTCATAGTCTTAGCATTTGTAAAGGTCATTTATAAGTACTTGTAAATAATAGTCTTATTGAAGGGAGCGTGTCTTGGTCTAGCATTCAAAATTGTTCAGACATATGTAAATAAACAGTCAGTCATGTGAACAGAAAAAACAGACTGAAATATGATGTGATTTTGGTCAGCTAAATAAAACAGCATTTACCTACTTATGTCAGAAATGAACTGATCTAGAGGAAGTGGACACAATTATTGTGGTTTATCCCAGATGAGAATTCGATTTTGTAACAGTTTGAATACACGCTGCTTTACAAGTGGAAAACACTACATTTCTATTTGTCACTGAATTTCAACTTCCGTATAGCACCTGTTACAGGGTTATTAAGCAGCCGTTGATTTCTTTCAAGAAAGATTAGATTAGAAACCACTTTTTAAAGTCCTTTGCCTCTTAAAAATGAAAAAACTAATTGAAAAATTCTGGAAAGACTGGAAAATGAGATACATCAGTTCTGTGGTATCCTGTGTTGATATTGATGGTTTTAATAGAAGTATTATTATTTTGTTATTAATTCAGTATGCTAGCATTCCAGATACTGTAATAAAAAAATATGCATCTTCAGGCTTAATGTGTAGTGGAGAAAATGAACCAAACAATGGGTGTATTAAAAAAAGTGTGACCAGCAGGTCAAGAGAGGTTCTCCTGCCCCTCTACTCTGCCCTGGTGAGGCCACATCTGGAATACTGTGTTCACTTCTGGGCTCTCCAGTTCAAGAAAGACAGGGATCTTCTAGAGAGAGTCCAGTGGAAGGCCACAAAGATGATGAGGGGCCTGGAGCATCTTCTGTATGAGGAAAGGCTGAAAGAGCTGGGACTCTTCAGCCTGGAGAAGAGAAGACTGACAGGGGATCTTATCAATGTCTACAAATACCCGAATTGCAGGGGCCAAATGGATGGGGTCACGCTTTTTTCAGTAGTACCCTGTGACAGGACAAGGGACAATGAACAAAAACTGGAACACTGGAAGTTCCATACAGACCTAAGGAAAAACTTATTTTCTGTAAGGGAAGAGGCTGCCCAGAAAGGCTGTGGAGTCTCCATCTCTGGAGATTTTCAAAACCCACCTGGACGTTTTCTTGTGTAACCTACTGTAGGGAACCTGCTTTAGCAGGGGGGTTGGATCTCCTGAGGTCCCTTCCAGCTGCTGTGATTCTGTGATTCTCTAATATCAAGTGAATATAATCTGTTGTTCTAGCACTAAGAAGGTCTGGCAGCATTTGTGCTTGACTAGAACTCCACATTAATGCAAATTTATGTCCAACAAGTTTGTGATTAACATACACTGCTTATGTGAAGCTCATTACAAATACTGATCACTGAGATGAATATCTGATTGCAGATTAATATTAATGTGGATCCAATCTGCAAGTGGTGGAATGACTCCTCCTGACATTGTGAAGGTGTGGGTGAAATTTGGGGTACAACATTTAAGAACTTTTGAGTGCATTCCTGAACAGATCACCTTATTTGCAATTCTTGAATGTCTCAAATATTTTGTGCATTTCTGAAGTGGCACATAAATATCTCATTTTTTCACAGTAAACAGTCTGATTATTTAAATTGGGTATTATGGCACTACCTTGCAGGTCCTGACTGTCTTTCCTCTTATTAAAAAGCTGTTGAAAAATAATTTATTATTTAGTTGCTAACAGACAATAAAATATTCATTTGAGATAATAGCACAATCAGATTACATTTTATTGCTCTCTGTTTATTGGTCTTGATAAAGGGACAGTGGATTAATTATACCTCTCTTTTACTATCTCAGTATCATGAAGAAATATCACTATGGGGAAAAGAATTACTTCATTCAGAGAAGAATGTTTTTGTTTTAATTACATCATTTCAGCTAATAAAAGAAATAGACATGACTATTCTATGTCTCATAAAACTTATTTTGAAACTATATCCAAACTGTCTTTGGAAAAATGACTCTGTGAACAAGTGTTTAAAGGTGAAAACAAAGTCTTACTCTGCTGTTCCTTCTTCATGTACTCAGGAATCAGAAAAGCAGCAGAAACTTACATTCTTTTGTCAAGTCACTGACAGTTTGGGGTTCAGCCAGTTTTCAGATGTGAGTAAGATGACTCTACTGAAGTGCTTCATTTCACTCCACAAGGCTTCTTTTTTTTTCCTTTTTTTCTGCCTGCTCCTTCTTTTCTCTTAAGAAAATAAAATACAAAGATCAAGCGAATGTTAGTGCTGATGGAAGATATCAGATTGACAGCCTTTGAAAATGAGTGTCTTAATTATCCCAAGAAGATGGACAACACAAATAGCACCAGTACAAGTTTCATTTCACTGAAACTTTTACTTTATTCCCTGATCTGGATTGAGCATTTCTAGGGATTAGAAAACAGTTTAATCTCAGTGGCTCCGAGGTCTGCAGCCTCACTGCTGAAACTACTGAGAAGGAATCCAATTACTGGTAATTGTGAGGGCTTTATTATTTTAAATGATACACATATATGTCCACTAAGTACTAGTCTGAGAACACCATCCCATGCACTATCAAACAGCTGCCGGAACAGTTAGAGCTCTCAGTTGCACACAGCTGTGTTATGTTGCGCTGTGACCTCCAGGTGAAAGGCACTTTACTTACTTACCTGATGCTGGAGCCATGTGTCTGGTCTGATTTTCTCCTCTGTTTTTGAATTGAGGATTCTTTAATCTTAATAAGAATGAGAGCTACAGTCACTTACATTAAGAAGTAGCTCAGATTTCAGAGCATCAGAAAAATAGGTTAGGATATACTACAATGTTAGTGTGCTAGTCCTTATACTAATATTAACTGGTGTAATTACTTTTGTAACTCTGTGAGCAGAGTTCCAGCCATGGTGTCTCAAATATTTAAACACATATTGTCTGTGTATTAGGAAATCTAGAAATATGTTAAACACAAGAAAATCAAAACACCTTCCAAACCATTGAGTTGGCAACTAACATGCTTCCTTTTGAGTTAAATTGCAAAAACAAAACAAAAACAACAAAAAAAAAAAGGAAAATAAAGACTTATAAGGCACTGCTGAGTGCTTTATAAGATTGCTTCCTTAAAAAGTAGGTTCCTCTTGCCCAAAATTCTGTTTGTGGCAGAACAAGTGATAGCTCCCACCGTGCTTGGATAGCAGGTGAAAGGACTGCACTGATATTGTGAAAGGGCTGAAGGCAGAGGCAGAACTTGCATTTGTGAATGAGCTATACATATTTTTGTCTCATAGGATACAGTATTTGCTGTGAGACTGCTTTCAGTTTCCAGATCTCTTATGAAATGCAGATAGAAAAAAGTGCTGTGAAGCAAGGGACTGTGGCTGAGTGGAAATATCCTGCACACTGAAGACTGATATAACACATCTGCTTTGCTGTTTTTTTACTACTAAAGAAAAAGGTAGAATATATACACGAAGACAGTTATTTTGTTTGATTGGTTGGGTTTTTTTCCTAGATCCTAGATGGCATCAGAATCTGTGAGCTTCACTTAGAAATTATTTTGGTCATCATGCTTGAATTTTTCTTCCTACATCTCTTTCTGTTACGGGTCATTAGAATTTGTGTGTGAGTAGTAGAGCTTAGAGGTCACTTTTTTGCTGGAGGACTGTATTGAGTCTGACTGAGATGGAGTTAATTTTCCCCACAGCATCCCTCAGAGTGCTGTGTTTTGTATTAGTAGCTAGAAAGGTGCTGATAACACACCAGTGTTTTGGCTCTTGCTGAGCAGTGCTCGCACAGCATCAAGGCTGTCTCTCCAACGTTCTGCTTGCCCCCAGTAGGCTGGGGGTGAGCAAGATCTTGTCGGGGAACAGTGTTTCTATCCCAGTGAAACCAGGACATCCACTTATGTTCACCCAGAGACTGATCATGTCATACAATTGCACTTAGGTAGATGTCAGGATCTGGTGATAAGACCCTGGTATGAACTGGACAGGTGTAGACTTAAACTTGCTTCTCTCATCTGGAACAAATGCAGTAATCCCAAAGACATTCATTTTAATAAAGGAAGTCATATGTTTTCATGTCAAACTCTCTTTGAAATATCTTTCATATATTTCCAAGTGAAAAGTAGACATTCCTGAAATTGTGAAAATTTTCAAGGAGCAGGCAAAGGATTTCTTACTCCATTAGATTTCTCACAATAAGCTAGGCTTAGTATAGCCAAAAAGCTATGTCCATAAAATTAAGACTAGAAAAATATATTGACAGAAGGTTAAACATGTAGTATATCTAGTCAGATAAAAAAAATAATCTTTGAAGAGAGATGTTCTATTCAAACATTTAAATAACTTGAATGCTGCTATTTCATTTCTCATGTTTAATAACTGATCTTTGGTCTTGTTGAAAAGTGATTACTACATTTTTGAGATGTGAAATATTCTTTATTGATATTTTTAAAATATTTTAATATTTAAACTTTTTTACACTCGAGAGAGCTTCTATAATTCACATGCAATTATTATGTTTTATATGTTCAGAAGTTCCTTATAACATTGCTGTGAGCTTTCTTGTATATAGTGAAGGTTAGAAAAAAAAAAAAAAGATAGTATTTTAAATAGAACTGTCTAAAACAAATGATGCTGTTTCACAGCATCTGTGAGATTTCAGAATTTGTTTTAATTCCATACCAGAAATGACCAGTCTCTGTTCTGAATTTGAAGAAGTCTTCATTGGAAAAAAAAAATGTTGTCTATCTGAAAAACTTTTGAAAAACTTTTGAAATAAATTTTCACTGGATATTTTCTAATCAATAGTTGTCTTAAACGTAAAATTACATTGTGGTGGGTTGACCCTGGCTAGAGGCCAGATGCCCACCAAAGCCCGCTCTATCACTCCCCCTCCTCAATTGGGCAGGGGAGAAGATAAGATGGAACACAAGAGAAAAAAAAACTCGTGGGTTGAGACAAAGGCAGTTTAATAGAAGCAAAGCAAAGCTGCGCGCACAGAAGCAAAAGAACAAAATATTTATTCTCTACTTCCCATCAGCAGGCGATGTTTGGCCACTTCCCGGGAAGCAGGGTTTGCATACGCGTTGCGGTTCCTGGAGGACAAACGGAAGTAACGAATGCCCTCCCCTCCCACTCCTTTTCCCTTGCTTTTATTTCTGAGCATACGTCATATGGTATGGAATATCCCTTTGGTCTGTTTGGGTCAGCTGTCCTGGCTGTGTCCCCTCCCAAGACCTTCCCCACCTCCAGCCTACTGGGGGAAATGTTGGAGAGACAGCCTTGGTGCTGTGCTAGCACTGCTCACCAGTAACCAAAACACTGGGGTGTTATCAACACCCCTCGAGCCACCAATACAAAACACAGCACTCTGAGGGCTGCCGCAGGGAAAATAAACTCCAGCCCAGCCAGACCCAATACATACATTTATGTAAAAGAGAGTCACCTGCAGTGCGTTGAACCATTAATCTCTCAATTCTAAGTAGGGGCCATTGTCTGTGGCTGTTGGGTTCTTTTGTCTTTTTGTTGCTGTTGTTTTGTGTGCAAGCTATGCTGTCCCCTCCCCTGTCAGAAAAGTCCTCAGGCTTGTAGATGTTTTGTCCAGTGCCAATCAGCTAATTTCTTTTCTTGACTGAATTTCCATGTGTGCCGTAGTAAGCTTGTGAGCCTCACAGAACATTAAAGTAATGGTTAGGTGTCAACTAAACTGGTCTTTGCCCAGTATTACACCTCAAATAAAAACTGTGAGAAAAACAGAGAGTTTTGGTGGTGGTTTATGAAAACACCCTCTGCATTAGGAAATAATTCCACAGAATACACTGAACTCATTAATCTTTGAGTATTGAAACATGGTGTTTCCTTTTCAGGAACTGCAAAGTTAATGCAGTGTCTGAGGGAGAAATGCTAACTGTCAGTGGTGAACTTCCTCTGCTCCTCACATAATAAGGACAAGGGAAATGAATTTGTAGTTATTGCTGTTGGTGGAGGAGCAAAAAACCAAGGAAAGTTTATATTTTTTTTCAGGAAGAAGAAACATTTTACAATGTGTTGGATGGAGGAAAGCAGTGTAGACTTGCGAGGTTCATTTTCTTCTGTTGTCAGCATGGTGTGTAGCAGGACATGGGTTCTCAGAAGATTGCCTATATTAATATAGGCAAATATTACTGTTACTATAGTAATAGGATAAATATTGCTTTGAGTAGTAAACTGCTACATGATTAGAAAGACAAAGTTTATAATTATGCTTAGCTGGATGAATATGTTTTCTGCATGATGGTCTTCAAGAAGGCAACTGGTTGAGGTTAAAGAGGTTGCAGAGTGTGAACGGATAATTAAGATAATTTGCCATCTGCCAAGCAGGAAAAAGAACAATCAAAATAGAATCATACACTCTAATGGGGTAGCATAGTAATAGCTGGCAGCAATTATACCTGTTGTCCCAGTGATTATTATTTAATTTGGCTTAAGACTTAAATGATTCCTTTGCTTGTGTAGAGAGGAGTGTGGCTTCTGAGTACAGCAATCTCACAGCACCTGTGGACAGCTGCCATCCATTTATCACACACAAGAAAAAGGATGTTACATAGAAGAAAAAATGTAATTTTATTAGTTTCTGTTGGAGAAGAACCTTTATGGTAATTTTATTTATGTAAAGATATTCCTAAGCAGATTTAAAAGCAGACATAACTGGTAACATACTTAAAATTAAGGTCAGACTACTATCCAACCCTGATAGATTTGCAGTTTGACTGAGAACCATGTACAATATCCAAAATGTGAAACCATTGAACACTTAAGGAACTGAGGCTTTTATAACAGATCTAAGACAGACTTTACTGTGCATCATTAACAGAGGTAGTTTTTTCTGTGTCACAACTTAAGTTTTAGATTTATTGAAGGTGGAAGCTCAGAAAGAGACTGCACAGTGCAAACTCATACGCATTGAAGCAAAGGACAAGACTCTGAGAATTTTACTGAATTCGATGCTTCTGAGAGATGGGTGGCTTTACAAATCAAATACAACCCCATTGCACTGGAAAATCACAGCAGCCATTGCTGAAAATAAACAATCATCAATGAATCATCATCCAGTGAGAGACCTGGGACAAGCTGCAGGTACACCTGAATGTGGGTAGGTGGATAATAACTGCTGCTTATTCCTCCTGCATGCTCCCCCAGGCTGAAAAATATATCTCTTTTGGATGCAGTAGGAGGGAAGGAAGTGGACACTAACTCTGTGCATTAGTTTTGGTACTGTGTTTAAATTGCCTCATGGTACACTATGAAAGTTATTAACTGTCTTGACATGCCGTAATATAGTAGATTACATGGAAGGCAATGTAATGCAACATGATATTTCATTAATCTGTTATATCAGGTTAAAAAAATTAGAAACAGAAATATACTTCTGCCTTCATTGAATAAATGTTCTTTGAAAAAGAATTCCGTAGATTATCCACGACTTTACCACCTGGATTCTCTAATGCAAAAATTAATGACTGTGGCTTTTGACCATCTGTTTTAGAAGTATTCTAGCAGGTGCAAATACCTGGCTACCCAACACTAAAGGTGAGTTGTGGAAAATAACCCTTTCTCAGGCCAATTATTTTCCTACGCATCTTAAGAAAGTTGTGAAAGCTAAGAACCCTGGTTTTTAATAGGTAAAGGAGCAGCACTGTTGTGGTGGGTTGACCCTGCCTGGATGCCAGGTGTCCAACAAAGTCTCTCTATCACTCCCTTTCCTCAACAGGACAGGACAGAGGAAAAATATAACAAAAGGCTCGTAGGTTGAGAAAAGGACAGGGAGAGACCATTCACAAATTATCTCATGGGCAAAACAGACTCGACTTGCGGAAAATGAATTTAATTTATTACCAATCCAATCAGAGGAGGATAATGAGAAATAAAACCAAAATATTAAATCAACTTTCCCCCATCCCTCCCTTCTTCCTATGCTTTTCTCCTGATTTTCTACCTCTTAAGTAATATATGTATTTCTTGTCACAGAACGCATTTAGTGTTGTCAGGCACTCAGATGATTTGATCACCTGTTTATAAAACTTTTAAAAAATAAAAGATTCTACATTAGATACATTAGATTAGATAGCTCTTTTTTTTTTTTTTTAAGTTTTATTATCAGTTTTGTGGCACGGATCTTGTTAGTCTTTTTTTTTTTCTCTGCTTAATTCAACCTAAGACTTTGTTCTTTTTCTTTTTTACGTTTCTGGCACATCATACAGATTAATTACTGCTGCTAATTAGTGCAGATTTAGTTTCTTTTTATTGGTTTATATCTCCTTTGTTTCAATGCTTATGAATAATTCTTGCAGCCTGCTTTAATAGTGAATGAGAAGACACTGAAAATCTGTGAGGTTCATCTTGCACAGTGTCTCCTGAGATGGGCTAGGGTTAGTTGGCTATAGAATGGGAAGCATATGCCTGTCTACAGGTCTGGGATACCACTGCAACTCCCCTTCATGAAGCAACCTCATACAACGGTCTTCCAGTCACTATAACTTTGCTGGACTCTGCTGCTAGCAGTCATATCCAGGCAGATACTTGACAATAAACACAGAAAGTACTTCATAGTAGTTATGATTGCCTCTGATTTTCACTTTTTTTTTCATCCTCACACCTATATTGTCAATACCAGCTTTTGGCAACTGTGATTTTTGGCCATTTGACATCTTATTTTTAACCCATTTATTTAGCTTCAACCTTTTTGATGTGATACCTTTTCTTCTTAAGAAGATTGAACACCATTAGGGAAATAGTGAGCCAAACACGATCATAAGAAATGATCTTATGATCAGGGAACTACAGGCCAGTCAGTCTCACCTCAGTGCCAGGCAAGATCATGGAGCAGATACTCCTAGAACCTATGCTAAAGCACATGGAGAATTAAAAGGTGATTGGTGACAACCAGCATGGCTTCACCAAAGACAAATTGTGCCTGACCAGTCTGGTGGCCTTTTATGATGGGGTTAGAGCATTGGTTGATAAGGCTAAAGCAACTGATGTCATCTACCTGGACTTTTGCAAGGCGTTTGACACTATCTGTTTGGCACAACATCCCTGTCTCTAAATTGGAGACATGGGATTGATGGATGGACCACTCAGTGGATAAGGAATTGGCTGGATGGTCGCACTCAAAGAGTTGTGGTCAACGGCTTGATGTCCGAGTGGAGACCAGTGATGAGTGGTGTCCCTCAAAGGTTGGTAATGGGGCTGGTGCTGTTCAACATCTTTGTCGGTGATATGGACAGTGGGATTGAGTGCACCCTCAGCAAGTTTGCCAACGACACCAAGCTGAGTGGTGCAGTTGACACACTGGAGGGATGGGATGCCATCCAGAGGGACCTTGACAGGCTTGAGAGGTGGGCCTGTGCAAACCTCATGAAGTTCAATAAGGCCAAATGCAAGGTCCTGCAACTGGGTTGGGGCAATCTTAAGCACAAATACAGGCTGGGCAATGAGTGACTTGAGGTCAGCTCTAAAGAGAAGGACTTGCAGGGGGTGGTGGACGAGAAGCCCAACATGAGCCGGCA
>NW_010287518.1:0-22633 GCF_000700745.2 Antrostomus carolinensis
TTTCACAAAAAAAGCTGTGATGATACAATTCTTTAGAAGATAAAATTTGAGCCATGTATGTAAGCAGCTAACAGGAAATACAAGCTATGCTTTGTGTTGTGATAAATAAATGCCAGCAAGAAAGACAGAAGAGCTTCAGCAAGTTGTAGATCAGTTTTCTAAAATGGTCTGTGACTGTAAAACTTGCTGTGGACACCCCTCCACAGTGAAGAGGGCCAGATGACCTTCACTGCTTGTAGGGTACTTCCCAGTCCCTGATAACAATTCAACAAACTCCATGTTGGCTCTGGCAAAGCAGTAATGGAACTCCGTAGTTAGACATCGAGCAGCCAGCAGTAGCATTGCTATATGTAAATGCAAAAGCACAGTTGCTAAACAAGTACCACGATGCAAATCAGTGAGTGCTGATTACAGTCTGCTAAAATATATAAACTTTGTCAATATCCTGTTGAAAAGTTAGTCTTTTTGTTTATCATTATAGCCACATGGGTCCTCAAAGCTTTAGGGTACAACTCTTGGTGTCTCACCAAATTAAACCAAGATAAGTTCTGCTGAGAGTACCGCTGTATCTCCAGTTTATCTTAACCGCTGAGAAAATCTTTAATGATAATAAATATATTTGCTAGAAAGGCAACTGCAAAGATCATTCTAGCAGGGCATTCCAGGTATCATTCTGGCAAATTATTTTTTTGAGGAAAAACAATAGAAATCTAAATTGTGGTCTGTGTGAAACCAACCAAAGCCTTCAGCACCATAAGCTGCATCTCCACAGGCTACTCCATGCGTTGTCTGTCCAAGCTGTCTTGTGGCAGTGAAACTGGTGACCAGTAATGGCACAGTAACAAGAATCTTCAACAAAGTGAGAATCTCGGAACTGCTTGTGGTCCAAAATGGTACCCAACAAGCATGTTTCCCTGCTGTTTAACTGAGTTGTTTATGGATCAATGCCTCCTTTTATGTGTCCAGATGAATAAGAATTCATATCAAGCTTTGTATAGTTTGCAGTGAGTCTCTTCAGATTGAAAGTACTGACGTTAAAGACAGTAGCTAGTTGCTCCATTACAAACTCCTTACCAGTGACTGGGCACTGCTTGCATAAACCAGAATCACTGCAGACTCTCTGGATAGCTCTGTCAAACCGTATCTTTTATGCCATAATAACAATAATGCATTCTGGTGGTGTCCTGTTGGAAAGCATGTTGAACTGGTGGTGTTAACAACACAGCACTGAAATCAGCTGATGAATACCGCTCTCCTGGTAGCGTGCTGTCTTGAACAACTTGCCTTGGTCCCAACTGCTAATCTACCACCACCAGCCTACCTCCTGCAGATATGCTGTGGATGCATTTACCAGGTTGATGGCTACTGGGCCCTACACCAGATATGGTCTGGCCCTGTTCCCACCCCTAAAATGAGGCGGTTAATGAAGATCTGCAAAGGAGAGAGCTCTGCGGCAGAGTTCAGGACTCCTGGAGTGTTCAGAGATTTTCACGCTCCTTTGAAGTTACTGCAGAGGGGAAAAAACTGCATGGAAGGCTCTTAACTGTTCTCCACCCATTCTGACTCCTTGATCTTTGATTTCAGTTCTCATCTCAAGAGATTAAATTAAGTTAAATTTCTCAGCTTAATTACATTGATTATGTATTGAGCCTCAACTTCTTAGCCAAATTATTTTGATTACATAGTAGGCCCTCATACAGTTTTTAAAATGAAGTTGTAAATGTCCCTTCCATGTTTTCTCATGTTCTTTGTTTAATTTCAGTAACTTGTATTTCAGTTTTGTTGGTAAGTACATTTTAGATACAATCCGGAATGCTTTCATAGCCCCATCTGAGGCTGCCTTGGCAAGAAAGGAGCTCTTCTGGGTACTATAGATCAGACCTCTGTTTATCTTAATGAAAAATAAATCCATGGAGGCTACTTACTATACCAAAAGGAAAAGAAGGAAGGAATTAATTCCACATTAATATAAGCATTCTTCCCCTGTTCTCAGATTCAGACTAATGATTGTCATAAAGCGTTCTGTGCTTTTCTCTGTGTACTCACATTTCACAGGGAGTCTTAATTATGTGTTAATTGGTACAAAGTTCAACTATACAGATCTTGTAGCCCAGAGTTTTTATCAAGGTTCTTGCTCATATGTGGCTTGCTGCTGCCATCCTGAGATAACGTACACACTGAGAGAAACTTAAATTCAGTGGTGATACTTGATAGAGGGAAGAAGTTTGCAGATTAGCATTAGACTGATCTGTGTCAAGAACCACCAGATAGGATGCTGACTAGCACCTTGTTTTCTTCAGGCAGAGAGAATCTCTCTTGCGTTGTGCTTAGGAGGTGATCTGATTTTTGTCCCTAGCAAGCCATCCAGTTTTGTTTTGTTTTTAATCTTGAATGACAGATGCATCCAAGTGATTTTATTGTCATCTCTAAATCCTTACCCTATTCTGAGCAGTTTATCTTAGGAAGCAATAGGAAAGCTTGCTGCATTGTTGTAGAGTTGACCCTACTCTAGGCTTGGCTTGGCTTGGAAGCTCTCATGGTTTTGTGGAGCAGGAGATTTTGTGTGCTTTGATCTACTTCAGTTATTAGTGTGCTTTGAAAGGTAAGGTCAGATAGAGTTCTTCTAGTTGCCCATGTTTGATCGAAGCTTGAATACCAGTCTTTTTAGGAACTGTCAGAAAGGGAAGAATGGGGCCTTCTGAAAGACTTGTTGATGTACATGGGATGCAGGGTGGATCCTACTTCCAGATCCCAGTGCTCTCTTTTATGTCTCAGAAGAGTGGCCAAAAGTAAAGGTTGCAGTGTGGAATAGTTGATGATGATCAATTGAATTTAACAAGAAAAATTTGCTGTAACCGTACATATTCTTGATCTACTCATATCTTTCTTTCCCTGGTCACAAACTTAGTGTTGTGCTGATCTGTACTTGCCTGTGTACAAGTCAGGGGGATGAAGGATCCAGCTTTGCTCAAAACAGTGATGTTAAGACAAGGAATGTACCACGTCCTGCTTGATGCAGGAGGACTCAAGGGGAGAAGAGGTGCAAGTACTGTCTGTCTTGAACTGTCGTGACTGGCAAGAAACCTCCTTCTCTCCTCCCTAACTTACTCCCTTGAATTCATTTTAAGCTTATTCGAGGGCACTGAAGAACATAAACTCTGTTTTTTTTCAATTGTTAAAAGCAGAATTTAAAAGTCAGAATCACGCTGTTCCTGATTGTCTTCATGTTCATAAAAGTATGTAAAGCTCTAGCTTTTAAAAAATAAAGTGATCAGAAAACCTGAGGGTTGTGTTTTAATTATGATCTGAAGAAACACATTCTCAGTCTGCCTTTTTGCAGGGTAATTTGTACACATTTTTAGGGGTTTATGAGCGCTTTTGGAGTTGAATGTGTCTGTGAGTATATAAACATTTGGGTAGGAGGGAGCTGTTTGCCAGAACAAGGGCAAGAATAGGTATTTCCCTCTAGTCAGAGGAAGAGAATTGATTAAAAAATGTGTCTGTAGTGTGACTATTCTGGTGTCAAACAAGTTGAGTTGTTGACTTACATAGCAGAATGTCCATCAGTTATTTTCGGGATTTGTGGTTTCTGAAGTAGTCTGATTTGATACTTGGAGGAAGAAGCTGAGCTTGGGTGTCTCTTCGATCTGAAATAATAAGCAATATACTTTCATATTAAGTTAAGTATGGTACCTTGAAATCTTAGCAAATGAGTACACAGAATTGTTAGTCTGAATTTGTTGTCTTTTTAGAGGGGTGGTTAAGATTGCTCAGCTGTGTGGCTTAAGCTGACTTAACTTTTCCAGGTGCCCTCCTATCCAAGGACTGGTTATTTGCAAGCTCTGGAGGCCAGTTCTCTCCTGGTAACACCATAATGCCACATGCAGACGTCATTTGGTACAGCTGTGTAGTGTAATATTCAAATAATAATGAGTTGGAGTCTGTTTTGGCAGCTTTCTGGTATGTGCTGTCTGAATGACTGGAGCGTGACTGAAAAGCGGGGACGATCGTGGTTGATGGTAGAAAGGAGGAGGAAATCTCTTGGATAAACTGGCCAGTGATTCAGGGCTAGAATTACACTGGAGTCATCACTGCTAGATGGGAAGTTACCATAGCAACAAAAAATGCTTTCTTTCAACATTTCTAATTAGAATCTTAATCTTAAATAACCACTTTTGGTTAATTTTAGAATTTATCTGCAATTTGGAATACTTGGTTCCATGAGGTGTGTGTTACCTGAGGCTACCGCGGTGTGCACATGTGTGCAGGCACATGTGAGCACTTGTTCATTTGAAATTGAGAACTTGTTTGGGAATAGAGGAAACGGGAAACTGGCTTTTCCTGTTCCAAGTAATGAACGAAAAAACAGGTGGCAGTGGAAGGTAGCCAGTTCAGAAAACACCATTAGGCTCAAGCACAGTATTGAAAGTACAGAATCCTGTGCAGTAATAGTGTTTATAATGCATCTTAGTTAGCTCTTACTGTTTAATACAAGGTAAGTCATTGCTTCCTCATTTTTAGTGCTGTTTTTCTTTGTGCTTAGTCTGTTCATAATGTCATTTGGAATGCTTTTATTTAACTTGAATTAATGGATAGAATTTACCTTGCAGATCACTTGTATTTTAGGAAAAAGATTTTTATTTTTAAGCGTTTAGTATTTGGGATTAAAAAGTTAAATACTCTGAAAAATGCAATGTAACAGGCATTACTTGTATGTAAATGCTTTTAACTTTATACCATTTTTACTAAAACAAGTTCTAGAGTATTTTTGGTGACTTAAGACTTTTGGCATTCTGTGTATTGTCTCCCCTTACTTGTTCTGTAAGGCTGTAAGGGTTTTTGCTATTATAATATTAAATTTGCAGAATGGTAATCTTAAATGTGTTCAATGAAAGCTGAATGTTTGATATATTTAACTACTGTGTGTATAATGTAACACAATTCTTAATCTATTCTTGAAACATAATACATTTCTCCCAGATATGCTACTAGAACAAAATTTGAATAAAATCACTGTCTTAGAGACTCTAAAGGTAGATAAATTTATGTATGGTAACATTTCCATGTGTGTTGAATGTGTACACTCCCCGACCATATGGAAATTGCTGATGAATAAGCTATTCTGGAAATCCTTTTTAGAACATGAAAAAAAGGTGGTTTCTCTTGGTTTAGCCATATCCCTGTCAAAATGCCACTGATGTTATCTCATACAGGAATGAAATGTTGCTTTCATATCTACTATACTTAACAGAAACTCCAATTAAATCCACTCAAACTGCCGAAGTAGCAGCGTTACAACTTGATTTCCGTCCTGAATTCTATTCCCATCTGATTTTTTTTTCCTATTTCTTATCATGTGGGTACTTCCTGTAAGGGATTATGTGGGCTTTCCTGTAAGAGGAAAATACCATGGTATATTTTCAGATGTGTGTGCTTCAGTGTAAAATAGTTTGCAAATTTGAAAGTCTTCTACAGCAAATTAAAGTTCTGTAAAATTGATTACAATACTTGCAGTAAGATTTCCTGATCAGCTGTTTCTGTATTCTTAGCTTAGGTCACTCTTACATGTTTTTATCATTCTTGTAAAGAACTTCATTAAATTAATCATATATAAAAAGGTAACTATTACCTACTTTAAACCTGCTTTTCCTACGTCAAAAAAAGGAATGAGAAAGGCAGCTTCACAAGTTCTGACAGGCTTTATTTAATGATTCATATTATTCAGCTTGAGAGAGAGCACTGTCAAGCATAATCTGGGAAATAACAGCAAGCTGGGAACCTATACGTGAGAACCATTTTTCTGGTTTTATGTTATTTACTTCATACAGAGCTACAGTGACGATCTGATAAAGATTATTACAGTAAAAGCAACTTGCTCTGAGTAGGCAGTAACGGCTACAAATCTTAATGTATGTTTTAGAAGCTGATGAACCTACTACAATAATAAGACTTGTTCCTTTAACTTTATATCAAAGCCTGTATGTCCTAAGCAAGGCTTAGGGCTCTAGCAACGAGGCACAGTACCAATAGGCAGTGAAAGATTCACCTGCTGTAACTAGGCAAGATCCTGTGATCCCTTCGAAGCTGAAGTTAAACAGCCACATACCTGCGAGACCTGGAGTTCTCAGGGAAGAGGTGAGAGTAGCTGAGGAACTACACTATTTGAAAATTTATTTTCAATCGGCTTGTAACTTCAAATAGATGGGCTAGTACACATAACAAGGTGATCTACTCCCATCTACATGAGGGGTATGGTATAGAAATGAACACTGGAAAGAGGGGACAGAGGGGTAGATAGCTATAGGTTCAGAGAATGACGAACAGAGCAATTTGATTAAAAGCTTATTTTGCTTCATTTATTTCTGTAACTAAAATACTCTTTTAGAAGATTTTCTTTCTAATTTCAGCTGCAATTAACAGCTTTAATTTCTTTTCAAACAGGTGTCAAACAAAAAGTCAAACAGCACTCCTCCCCCAGCACAACTATCTAAAATCAAAGTACCAGCACCACAGACAGTACTGAAGAAAGAAAAGCGTCAGAGTTCTTCAAGGTTTAATGTTAGCAATAACAGGGAGCTTCAAAAACTGCCAGCTTTAAAAGGTACGGCTTTCTACATTAGAATTATTCTTGTGGGGGATCTTGGGCATGAGACAGAGAAGCATCCCAACTATCATACTTGTATCTGGACAGCATACTTCATATATCAGGTATACACATGTGCAAACTTGCACATACCTGCGTGCTCAGACTCTCTGGTTTTGCTTTGTGGGGGTTTGTTTTTGTTTCTTTCTTTCCTTACATGAGGACTTCCAATGTGTTGTAGAGGAAATATCAAAGTTTCTTCAACCCAGAAATGTCTGTGTGAAAATTTATTCACTCATTTCACATAAAAGCAGAGTATTTGGGCTCTTTATGCAAAATATAAGTCATTTGTCTTCAGTGCATCATGTTTAAACCATACTTCGTACTAAAGTATCTCTTGGCGTTATGAGGAGACCTGGTCTATCGCTATTTATTGGTCTGGTTTTCCTGAGCATGGGTCAAGTGTAGTCACATCTTTTTAGTGCATATGAATTTTTCCTTTGTCAATTTTAAAGCTTTCTGATCTTTTAGGATTATACTTACTGCCAACTGTGATGAAAAGATGATGACAATTGATGTTTTCTCTTACTAATATGGCTTTTATCATCTTTATTTTAGCTATCAATTGTTGTGCAGATACATGTTTGCATGGTGTGTTATGGTAGCTCGTAGTGTTATGGTAGAATTTTCCAGGTGGGGTCAGTTGTACTGATCTATTGCTTATAAGCAACTGATTTGCTCTGAAGTTTAATGAAGGAAAAAAAAACAAAACTTTTGAAGTGCAGTGCATACTGGTTTCCAGTGTTCAAGTTTTGGCAGTAAAAGCCTAGTGGATTGCTGAAATGTAGAGTAGTACTGTTGTAGGCAACGTGAAAATGTCAAGGGATAAGACTTTTTTTTCCTCCAGTCATTGTTTTCTTGATATAATGCATTAGTGTTTCTTAAAAATAAGAAACCCGGCTTCTCAGCCCATGTGAATTACACTGCTTTTCATACAGATCAAATCAGACTGCAACTGCAAACATTCTTCTCTTCACACAGATACTTTTTTTTACAAAAAGCATATGAAATATTGTCCATCGTGTTAGTATAGCAGTCTGTATACAAGATGCTGCTTAAAATTTTTCAAGACTTAACTGCTGTTTTTTAAATTAGTGAATTTCAATCTATTTTATTAAATTTGTAGGAAAAACATTAGAACCACAGATTATGAATAATATGTCCTGTCTTTTAAACTGACATTGTAGGTTCACACACAAGCTGTCACATCCAGGGTGTGACATAAGCAAATGACACTGAACTAAAGTAGGGATTTTTATAAAAAGTTATGTATGCAGCCTCATTGACTGGTGTAGCCTTTTGTTCAAACACTCTACTGCAAAGGAAAATGTTTGTTACTTGTTCTAGAACTTCCATTTTGTCCTATTTTAAATAGGATTTTTCTGGTAGGGCCTGACACTATCAGCTCAGGGAGAGTAGAACTGAGCATTCAATTAGAAGCATAGTGGACAGTGAGATGGAAATGAGAAAAATATGTGCAGATGAGAGAGGGGGAAAGTAATCCATCTTACAGTAGGTGGGGTGAAGTTTTAGATGTGTTTCCGCCTTGGCTCTGTTGCAGTTTAAACTAGTAGGCCAATGAAGGGCAGGAGGGTGCCTGCTTGGACTTCAGGCGGGGCAGGGGCAAGTAAGTCTTAAAAACTATAAGGTAGGTTCTGAGAGTGTTCTACCATTTTTTTTGATGCAGCGTACCTAGATGTGAAGCAGTGGTAGAAGTGGTGTTGTGCATAACACATATGCGTTATATTTGCCTTTTGGCAATCACTTTTCCTGCTTTCAAGTGAAAAGAAAAGATCTTGATCTTCTCTCTTGTGGACATCTGATGCTGTATGTGTGTCAAGGCTGTCGAGGATCGAACTTTGTTATGAAACACTGGTGCAACAGCTGATCTAGTGTTGGGTAGTAATTGCTACCTTTACTAATAAAGCCATATCCAGTCGCATGGATTGTAGCAGGTGTCTGTATAGTTGCTGTGCTCACTCCACGTGCTCACTCATGACTTAGTTGCTGAGAATACTGTTGGCTTGTCACCCTGTTCTCCTCGTGTACACAGATACGTGACTTGATGTGCATTCACTGGGTCAAGTGAAGCTGGGAAACTTTCTTTTTGGACAGCTGTAAGTGTGCTGTTCAATTTCTGTGTCTGGACAGGAGTTAAAGCAAACTGGCATGTTGCAATTTAAAGGACTGAGATGATAAAAGTCGATTGGACTTTAATGAAGTGCTGGGAAGAATGTAGCATTCCCTCAGGTTAGCTGTGTTTAACTAGCTTCCAGCTTTCAAACTCCAGTTATTCGTAATGGGTGCCTGTATTTCTACAGTACCCAGGAAACCTTTCTTCTGTTTGTAGTAGACCAAGAGATGTATAATTTCTTTATGAATGTTAGGTTGACTGCTGTGCAGTGTGATGTACTCCAGGGGATATAAAATGGGGTTGTCTTGACATACTTGAAGATCTAGAATAGATCTGTGAAAGCTTGTAACCAGTAAGTTCTGAATGGCTTGTGGTATTGCTGAGATAACCACCTTGCTTCTGTGCCATAGGGTTGGAGTTGACATCAGCGGATCACTTGAAATAGTGGGAAGGGAAAGGAGGAGTTGCCAAAGTGGGTTTTCATCAAGGTTTCTTATTTAGGAAATACTTTACCTTTTAATCTGAAATAGTCTCAGTTTTTGGTCTTCAGGCATGCTGCGAACTTTCTCTTGGGCGTTGCACAGAAGTGCTGATGGTAGGCTTCCAGATATACCAGCCTGTTTGCCCTGGTGACTGGTATTAGTGTGGTAAGGTTTATATTCATTGGAGCAGCTTGTGATTAACATTGCGCACCCTGAGTTTATTCAAGAAATGGAGCAGCAGGATAGCTCAGATAATGCGAAAAGAAAAGGAAATAAATTATGAGGTAAGAGGCTCTAAGAATAGAGATGAACATAGAAAAGGGAAGTCTGTGACCCAGTTGGTTTGTGGAGCATCAGGATCCATATATTAGCAAAGCTGCAAGCCAGAGAAGCTCTCTGCACTGCAGTGCAATGCAACCTGATTTAGTTCAGGTAGAATAGGTAGCTTCTCTGCCCACAAATAACCTAGGCCTATCTCTGGAGAAGTGCCTTCAGAAATGTGTCAAACATCTTGAAAAGACCTTACCTATTTTCACCAAAAAATAAAAATTCTGTGCCAGCAAACTTGTGTTATGTTAATTTCTGCTTATCCGGTTCTTCTTGTTAGCTTGGAACCAGTTCTCCTTGTAGTACAGGTGGTACTTCAGTTACAGAAAGCTAATTTTTGTTTTCAGTTGTTTATTGGGAAAAAAATTACTTATTGGCCTTAAAGGTGTGTTTTGTTTTATTATTATTTGAAAACTTGCAGATTAATGCTTTGGTTGTATCAAATATAAATGGCAAAAAGTATTTCAGCCTTCAGAAACTTACTGGTTTCTTTATTTTTGCGTTCTTAAGAAAACAGTTTGTAACTTAGGATGTATTGAAATTGTTTACAAACTTAAGACTGTGTTCCATATGAGATAAACAGCCTAAGTGTTCAATATGAATATTTAATAAATATATTTTAAAAGTAGCATATCCAAGCTTGTGTATACTTGACCACAGACACACTGAAGAAGTTTGTGTTCTTTGCAGCTGCTCTCTTTAACTTCAGGCAAGAAGCTTGAATTAATTGTTACATTATGCATAATTTTTTTCATGGTTATTTAGCAAATAATTCCACATTGTCTATGATCTAGTTTGTTGCATGGCATTTGTTTCTGGTGATGTTGATGGGTCATCTTCCCTTTAGTTCTTGATTCTAGGTTGCCTCTATGAACTTCTGACACCGAAATGTGTTATGTACTGGAAAAAGCTCTAGAGCTTGAATATAGTCTGGATATGTGCTACTCATCTAGCTGTGTGTGTTCAGTTTTGAAAGGAAACTTTTGAGTGTGTCTCGTTATGTTAGGAATTGCATGCTTGTTGCTTGTGTGCTTCATGGCTGCAATAATATATTTTTACTTCAGCTCTTGTAGGGTTAGTATCCAAAGACCATCATACAGATCAAATCTCTAAAATTTTGCACAAAGAAATGACCTGGGTTTAATGCTTAGGAAGGAAAGAAAGGATATTTTTTTCCTCTTTCTCCCTTCTTTTTTAATGAGGTAATTGCACTCACATATCTACCTGCCTTTTTTCCCCCTCCTTCTCTTAAAACTATATTAAGACAACTTTACCAAACAAACACTTGTAAATTCTATAAGCTTAATTTAACATCTAAACCATTAGGAGATCAGACTTAGTGTTTTCTGAATTTTCTCTGGAATGTTTTTTGCAACCATTTGGTTTGTTTGTTGGTTAATTTTTATTAAAAAAAAATAAAATCCTCTGATTTTACTGAGAATATAGTTGTCCCTTACCAAATGAGAGTGGTGTGTGAGTGTTGGCATCTGCAGGACTGGGGTTGCTGCTGTGATAGACTTGCTGGGTAATTGACCAAGATCAAAGAGTTAAAAAAAAAAAATAGAACAGCCAGCAGTGTGTCAACCTAAACGTTAATATGTTTCACTTCTATTCAACACTATTTAATACAGAAAAGTAAAATTTAAGTTTAATAATTTGAAGTGTACATATTATTAAAAATGACCATGTATATTAATAAGAATTTTATCATTTTAATAATACTTCCATTACAAGTTGACAGGTTTTTTCCTCCTCGGTACAGTCTTGCTAATTATGTATTAAGATGCTCCCTTGTCCATTATGTACATTTAGTTTATATGCTACAAGGGTTTTTTAACACTGCAAACCTGTGAGCGTACTCGTATTTGTACATGTTCTTTTGCAACGTGCTGGTTTTATTAGACTGTGTAAATGTGCAGCATTTATAGATAACTGTGGTACAAAGTGGTGAGATTTTAAAGGATGTGGTCTGAATCCTGCAACACATGAGAGAATGTTGCAATGAGAATTTATAAATACAATACTGAAATGGCCAGACTGGGATATAGAGGTCTTTTTACACTGTCAAATATGATTGTGTCACAAATGTAACTTTAACCTGCAATTAATAGTCATTCAAAGGTAATGTTCTCTGTCAGTCCTAGAATAACAACTTTGAAAAAATAAAGTAAGTCAGCGCTCCTCAATACTCTAAAGTGTTGCAAAATTTCCCAAGGAACATGTGGTAGTCGTGTATATGTAAATTTGGGCATGATTCAATAATAATGCTTTTTTTGTAGCATTTCTGTATATGTTTTTTAAAGCTAGGTAGAAATGCTTTTATAGCCTTACAAGGGACTCCTATGATGCCAGTGTCATGTTTTTGTTAGTGGGTTTGGGATTGGCACTATTTTTATTTATTTATTAAGCTAAAAGTGAACATTGTTTTATGTAATCCTAACGATCGTGACTGTAGTTCAGCTTTTATTTTCAAATACAGTTCCTAATTTGTTTACAGAATTACTTTTGGAGTTGGATTTTTATCGCAAAAATGTGGAAGCAGTATTGTTATAAAGGTATATATCAAGGCAGGAAGAAATGGGCTGCGTTGACAGATGTGGACGTCTAGACTAAATTTCAGTGTTGAGAAGCATAGAATGTGGGATACTGTGCTGTTTTCTTAATGTAGAATGACTGCATGTGATACAGTTAAACAGATTCTGGTACTTTGATGAAGATCTTGACATGTGTGTTGATCAGGCCTGGTTCTGACTTTCTGGTAGAGGTGTCTGTTTCTAACTTAGTACTTTCAGTGTTGAAATCATGCTATCAGTCTTATCTATTAAAAAAAAGGCGGGGGGGAGAAATAATGAACATGACAGGTCATAAGGGTGCCATTTTTCTGAGCTCGTTTAATGCGGAGTATGTTGTTTCTTTTCTTCTTTTCTTTTCTTCCCCCCCCCCCCCCACTCTAAGCAGAGACTTTAGATCTGTCCCAAATTCTGAGTCTATTCTGTGCAAGGGAAGAATGTCAGGGTGGTGTCTCAACTTGTCTGCCTGTGATACAGGACTCTGATAGGGAGGCAAGCATTATTAAAGCTTTCCTAATGTTTTTAAATCATAAATGGCTGTCTAGGACGTAGCTCTGTTTTAATTGTCTGGATGATATTAAAGTGTGATGAATCCAGATGGCAGAAGTAGTGATTCCAGTTTAAGATTCTGATACTTCAAAAACACTTGGACCAAATTTTCATTGATAAAACTCTTGTAACCATGAGGAAGGAGGAAAAATTGAGAATTTCTCAAGAGATGAGAAATGGAACGTTGTTGTATGTTTCTTTCAACTGCAGAGTAGAGATAAGTAAGCAAAACTGGTATCAAGGCAAGTTAAAAAGTGAAGAAAGTATTGTTCTCTGTGCTGCAGAGAAATTCAACAATTTATGTTGATAATTTGCACAAACCCTTATCAGGGTAAGCTCAAACTCCAGTAGAGTGTGTTACCTGTTCATTTCAAACTACTGTCTGTGTTCCTGATACAAAAGAGACTGACTGGATATATGCAATATAATTTAATTGATGGGAATCATAGTGATAATGGACTGCTTTGGGATTTTGAGGAGTACTTTCCTTATAAGCTGTTGAGACTGGAGATCTCAATGTTTAAAGTCACTTTCATTGCAGAAACCTACTCCTGACAGTTGTAAATTAGGTAGAGAACAAAAGGTGCAGTACTTCGGCCTTTCCAGTTTAATTACGCTTCTTGTGTGTCTACGTGGCAATTGAGGAATTTTGTCCAACTGCAAGGTGGTACCATCACTGTTTAGCTAAAAGTATTTTGTACAAAGTATGTATCTATGAAGGTGGGAGATTAAACAAGATCATACTACTGTAGAAGATGATTTGCCCTAGGACGTCATGCATTTAAAAGGCAAAACAAATTAATTCTCATGCAAAACCTTGATGAATACAGTCTTGTGAAACAGATGATGCTCTTCTCCCTTGTACACGAACTCAGTATGCTAAGTGCTATCCTTCTGGTCCTGGCTGCGTTCATGCTTTTATAGTATTTTTGGCAGCCCAATATTGTATTGAAAATGTATTGGAACAAAAAGACCATAAAGGAAAATACTACAGAAGCTTGCTCTTGCATCCATCAGTATGGTTAGGTGTCAGTGAGTGTATGTATTGTGTCATGTGAAAGAACTGTGGAAGCTTTTTTTTTGTCATTTTAATTTAGTAACTTTTGTTTCTGAACTTTGATCTTTAAAACATTATCATAGTGTTGCATAAAGTGGCTTTCCTGTATTTAATGTTATTCTAAATGCTTAGAAGAATTATTGAAATGTGTGTGGTAAGCATATAAATTTATTAAAGCAAAAACTGGCAATTGTTTGGTGTTCATACAGGGAAAACATGGTCTATCAAATGAGTAAATATTTTAATATTTAATAATTAGCAAATCAGTAATACTAACATATTTAGCAGTTATCCAGTCTGAATTCCTTTGTAACATTTTAAAGATTAAGAAACATGATAGTCAGTGAGTGAATAACTACCAAAAAAGGGTTACAGAGAAAAATACTTTGAGTGTGTGAATTTTTTTTTTTCTTCAGCTAGCTTTACATGAAATCATAGGCTTGGATTAATGAGCCGTTTTTCATTCCAACTGCCCTATCAAACACCTACTCATTAGTCAGCAGCTGAAAGTGTTAGAAGAATGCTCTACATCTGTCACTGGCAGCGTTTCCTACCAAACTTGTTTCCACTGAAGCTTGGATAGAATCCATAAAAACAGGATTTAAAATGTTGTATTATCTTATTTTCTAAATTCTAACCTGTCTCTTCAGAGTTTAGCATTCTCTTAAAATGTCTTTTATTATGCCCTTATTTACAAAAATAATGTTTTGTTCCATTGCACAGGTCTTCATTATCATCAGACCTAAACATTTTTGCTGCTGCACTAAACTTCTCCCTTCATAAGAGCTCTACTGATCAAACACTGAATGCAATATTTATACATGTAAATATAAGTCAGTGTTTGCTAGATAACTAGCATGCTCTCAAGTTTTTACCCTTAAATGTAATTTTTTATGCTTCATTTCTTGACAATGACATTTGTGACCTATGTAATAAGGCCACGGATAGGAGTGAGTTTGGCAGTATACATGTTACCTTCCACATTGGGCTTGGTTAAAATAGTGTGCCAGTACTTGAAACGAGCTTCTGCAAACTGCTCTGGGAAATACAGTTTTGTACCAGATGCTATTCTTAAAATCTGTTTCTTTTAAGGTAACTAATGATATTTTTTTAGTGTTGTACAGTTTTCTGAATTCAGATTATCTACTGGTTTCTGCCCCTACCCCCACTTAAAAAAACATTTTGAGTATGCAATATTGGCTGAAAAAAACTTGGCACTGAGTCTGTGCACTACAGTGACCATGCAAATATTAGGAAATCCAGATAGAGACAAATCCAGTCAGAGGCAGATGTTTGCCAATTCTACTTTTAATCAGTTTTTCCTGTACTAGAAGGAGAGTAAATATTACCAGTTTCTCAGTGTGGAAGGTAGAATACTATCTTTTGCTGTGCTTCAGTCTTAGGAATTCTTTAAGAAAGTCAAATGATAGTCCATACTTGTTTCATTTATCCAGGTGAGGATTTTTTCTTATCTGTGTATTTCTTTTGATAGCTAGGTGTTAACATGGTGTTTACTCCTGTTTCCTTCAAGAATTTCCTCTTGGCTGTCCTTTGGAACTGACTCAGAACCTTGTAGGAGAAGCCCAGTATCCTTCCTATTGCTGCAGTTTCTCCTCCAGAATGTGTAGTGTCCAGTGCCCCTTCAAAACTTAGTTTCAAAGTTATTGTCATTGATCAGGGTTGTGAAAAGACCCTTATGTGCATCAATTGTGAGAATGGTAAGTTTTGCTTAGGCTATAATTGGAGGGGGAAAAAGGAAATTATGTTGGTCCTCCCAGTAAAAGCGAGCCCTGTTTATTCCTGTCCCTCTTTTGGGTGGCTGTCTGGTGAGCCAGATAATGGAATCAACATGGCTTAAACTCACCCTTTTCCTTCTCATTTTAACTCTGCTCAGTTTCCTAATCTGCTTCAACCATGCTGCTGCACAAGCCCATGTACTGCCATTTCAGAGGGCTGGGCACACGTGCCTCAGAAGAGGTGGGATCGTAGCAGTAGCTCATATAGACTTAGCTCAGTTTAGGCTGCCATGGAACACAGTCTAAGTTAACAGAAAACTTCCATGACAATGAAGTAAGTGGCCTTCTGTTGGATTAGTGGACTAAACCAACTCAGTTGTGGGTCTCATGACCACTGAAGCAGATAAGAGCAAAATAAAGCAGAGGGAAATACAGGAAAGGGACTGAAGCAGTCTGCAACTAGGCTGACTTGGGTCACTGAGGAATAGCAACTTCAGCAGTTGTGGAATTATGCCTTCAGTTACCTTAGGACAAGTTCAGACTAAACAGCCTTCTCCTCCCCCAATCTAAAACTGAAAACTCCTCATATAGTCTGAGAGATAACCAACTTTGTCCAAGGTGTCTTCATATAAATAGAAGTCCATCCAATTTTAATTACCTTAAATGTTGTTGATTCTGTCACTATAGGTTAGAATAATAGCTAGTTCAGGATGGAAATAAAGGCAACCTTTGGGCAGGTGAATTTGTTGTTGGGGGAGGTGAGGTTGGTTATTTTTTTAAATCACAACTGAAATGGAGTATTTGTTTTGAAAGAAATAGTATGTAGCCTCCCAGTGTGAAGAGGGGTCACCAGCTGTAGTGCTGGATCCTACATATAACACATTTAATTATATCCCAAGAAATTCATAGGATTTTCCTTCATTCCCATCATCAGGAAGTTAGAAGTGATGAACAGGGTTCAGAGGAAACCTGTAATAGCTACAGTCTTGCTATACTGTCAGTATGTTTTTTCATTCATTTAATTCTAAAAATGGGTAACTGAAGTTAATTTGTTCAAGTAACCCCTTCCTCCTGTGGTGGTTTGGGTGGATTCACCCCTTTGGCTTGCACCTTGCAGCCAAACACAGCCTGCTCTCTCACCCTCCCCCCCACCTCACCCAGGGAGTAGGGGAGAGATTTGGAAGGAAAAGGGCAAGGAAACTCAAGGGTTGAGATAAAAACTATTTACTAATTAAAATAAAATTATAATAACAGTGATAACAGAATATACAAATGAGTGATGTACAGTGCAGTTGCTCGCCACTCGCTGACTGATGCCTGGCCCGTCCCAGCCAGGGATCCCGGAGCAGAGACAGTCCCAAAACTGAATCCCCTGGAAGCGCAAGCCCAAGTGATCCCTGAGAGAATCCCCCCGTCTTCTGGTCAGCCCTGGTTAATATACTGACATGACGTGATGTGATATGGAATATTTCATTGGCACATCCAAATGCCAGTTTGGGGTTTGCTATTCACTGCACTTCTCCCTCCCAGTCCTAATGCAGCTGTGAACAGCCAAACACAGTGGCCTTGAGCTCCAGCAGCAACTAATAACATCAGTACTTTTTTATCAGTGTTCCTCTCATAACAAGTCTTATACTGAAACTAAAACACAGCTATTCTAACTACTAAGAGGAAAATTAACTCTATCCTAGCAAAACTAGGACACCTCCTCCCATTGATACTCATTAGCTCCATTCCACTTGCCCTAATATTCTTTCCCTTCCTATTAGTAAGTCAATTCCAAACTTAATTTTCTTTGCAGTTTTTTTTCCCAAATGAAATTGCTCAAAATAATTCAACTTAAGTAAATATTTTCCTTTGGTGGCAAATCAAGTATTTTAAGGCTGAAACAAAGGGAGGTTATACAAACCTCCTGAGCAGAACGTACCTCTCAGTCTGTACAACTGGTGAGAAAGATACCAGATTTGTTAATGAACAAAAGGTCTTATAAAGATTGAAGTTCTTAAGCTCCACTAGTGTCCTGTAAGGAGCACTCCAGAAATATACTGAATTATGTCTGTTCGAACCAATTTCGTGGCAGTTTACTTAAGTACTGGCCTCAGATGTAACAGAGTCCTGCAAAGAGGAAGAAATGCGGGCAGGATATGTATATCTTGCAAAAGAAAACTTACTTGGCATGTAACTTAGTGCTCTGCCAGTACTGCTGCTAGAGCCGCAAATGTTGCGTTTAATCACTTTATTGAAGAACAATGTAGGTGGTTTGACCATTACCTAAAATTTGCTAATGAACCTCCAACTATTCAAGCCATGCTTAAGTGAAAATAGGGAACAGCACTGTAACTGAAGTAACACTCCCTTTTTGCTCCGTTGTGTTCCATTGCAGTGGTTAAGTTGTATGCTGTTGTACCACCAGTCGCCATACTCATTTTAATCTTCGCAGCGGTTGACCAAGTCATCAAAGTATTTAGAGGTGACATACTGGGCAAATAGTATTTGGAAAGAAGCACAGATTGGGAGATGGTGTAAGTGTAACATTGCCTGTTTCTCTGGCCATCACTCCCAGGAGTGCAGTACTGAGGAGACAAAATGGTCCTTCAAATAGCTGATCGTAAAATAAAATGTGCAGGTCTCATCTGATGAAGAAAAGGTTGCTTGCAGTTTTGTTCTAAGTACCTTAAGTAATTTAACTAAAAAGTTTAGAAATTTTTATGCTGTGCTTTTTCTTGTATTTCTGGGGTTATGCAGCAAAACTGTTTTCATATGCCTGTGTATTGGTTCTTAGTGCTGCAATACTTTAGTTTTTAATAATAATTTTAAAAGTTACTTATAATTACTGAGCTTCCTAGAAAGGAAAACATGAATTTTGCAGTATCCCGGTTTACCAACATGACGTTAAACTTGAGATAGGTCCATCTGTAGATTGAAAGAAATATTCAAGTAAGCATGAAACACTAAGTTTTCATCTCCTGAATATAATAAATATCTATTTTTATTCATAACATATGTATTAGCAACGAGTCATAAAATACTTGATGCAAACACTTGTAAGATTTTATACTTATATATCACTACTACTACTACTAATTCTTCCTGTGAATCACCTTTTAATATGGCTCCTGAAAGCTAAAGTTGTAGTAGATGTTTCTCTTGATGCTGTGGTTTTCTGTGGTTAAGTTGAACTGTGGTTTGGTAATTTTTTGCAAGCATACTGAAGGAGAAGATGAAGACTTTGGCTTTTTCAGGAAAGGAATGAGGAAAGGGGAAAAGGGGAAAAAAAAAAAAAAAAGGCATGCGCTCTTTCTAGCAGGTGCGTACTGAGTGAGTATCCTCTGTGGAGGAACCGACAGAGCAGCAGTGACATCATCCTGCTTTAAAAAAAACAGACACAAAAGACCCGGCACCTCCTCCGGCCGGGGTTCGCCGAGCTCGGCTCCTGCGGGGTCCGGGGGGCTGGCGGGGGGCCGGGGCGGGAGCGCGGGGCGCAGTGACAGCCCCGCACCGGCCTCCGCTCCTTCCCGTCCTCCTCCCTCAGTGTCATTTTGAGTTGGTGCCGTTAGCCAATGGGGCTGCTCCCGCCCGCTGACATCACTCACCAGCCAGTTCCCTCCAGCTGCAGAGCACTTCAGTTTCTGTCTTTTTTTAAACTAAAATGGAGGCTGGTTTCTTGCCTTAAGGAATACCTTGCCTTGCCTGCTGGAGCCTAGATGTTGACATGTAACAGAGCTGGCAGCAGGATGGTGGTTGACGCAGCCAGTTCCAATGGGCCGTTCCAGCCCGTGGCCCTTTTGCATATTAGAGGTGAGTTATTGTGCGTGTGCGAGTGAATCGCGACCCTCTGGTGAGCTAATAAATGGCTATTGTGGCGCTCGGGGAAGGGGAGCAGGAAGTCCTTTAGAGCCCAGTCCCTTTCAGTTTGTTACAGCCGCAATAAAACCAGGGGAGAGCAAAACCTGTCTTCTATTAAATGTGTTTTGGGAAGGTTTAAGAATTGGTAGAGGCGTTGCATACGTAGTTAAAAGCAGGTTTTACTGCTTTCTACCGTAACTCTCCCATCCCCCTTTCAAGCTGTGCTGATGTCAAAGGATGTGAAGTCACTACCCCAGAAAGGTACTGAGTGGGGGGAGGGAAGAGCCAAGTTATCACTATACAGTTTCTATAGAATAAGGGCAAACGTTTGGTGTGCTTCCAAGCCTTTTTTGTGTGAATCGTTCAAATAGAGCTCCTTTAAAACCCACTGCAGCTTGCAAAAGAATTGGGAGTGTTGTTGGGGAGGAAGGGAGGGGAAGAGATGTGACATTTATTATGAAAATATCCTTTATGTATTCAGAAAGCATTTCCTAGCAGAGATGCCGTTCGGCTTTAACAAGCAAACCCTTATGTGCCTGTCGCTTTGTGCAGTTTTGAATGTTAGATTTCTTCAGAGAATATGTTCTTTTGGGTTTATAGGATTAGTGCATTGCGAATCTACATTTTATATAATTCGTTGGGAAAATACGTGTTGGTGTGACACTTCTGCATAATACTGAATGTGTTATCTCTTGATCTATATTTTTACAGTTAGTAAAATTTTGCATTGCTATGTGATTTTTTTTGTGTGTATTTTTAGCTGCCTTTTAACAAACTAAGCTTTTTTTTTCTTTAATGTCTTCCTTAAAGTGGTTTTGGTTTAGAACTTTTTATGAAAGCAATGTGTATTAGCTGGAATCAGCACACCTCAAACAATGGCATTTGTATGCAAGAAACACAGCTGATACCATTCTCAATTACCTTTGCGTTTTACTCTCAGCTTTCACTGGCATAGGCTAGATGTTAGTACTGAAAAGAGTATTTTTTCCATTAATATTCCATACACTGAAAAAATTTTGCTTTGAAAGTTTAAAAAACCCCAACTGTTCAGAAGGCTGCTCCTTTAAGCAGTAGCACTAGTCTTCATGTCTTAAGAAATCCTAATTTCTCTTTACTTTTAAAAAGAGCCATATCCTTCTCTGTCTAAAGTGGGACTGGATGTATTCTAGAAGACTCTGATTTTGTTCTGTGAGTGTGTGGGGGGGTAAATGCGATAAAATTCCCTTGAGTTAGAATAGGGACAGTGCTTGTTGTCAAGGGAATATGAATGCAACTGCCTGACCTGTGGACAGGCCTTTGCTTTCCACTCTGTGCAAATCAGCTTAATTCTCTGATAGACACTGCCTTTTGGAGTGGAAGAAGCACCGTCTTTTAAAGATGCAAGGCAGGAAAACAAACCAAGGTTGGAATTGGAATGATGGAATGTTACAGTGGTGAACCTTAATAATCTTTTGTTTCAATATGATAACAAGGTTCTTGTCAGTGAACTTATTATCCCAGTTGTTGCTGAAAATAAAAACTGCAGTCTTGCTTTTAGTTAATTCTAAAGCACTTTCTGTACCTGAATCATATGTACTATGTAATATTTGCAGAATAAAAAGGAATTCTTCTTATCTGACATGGGATGGGAGCTTGTTCCCCTTCCTCCTCCCCCTCCTGAACTACAGAGAGCTTTGTTGTCTGGTCTACATACAGCTTTGCCAAAACAACACAGTTGGAAAAATAGATGCAAGTGGGTTTGTTTTTTTTTTTTTTTAAATTATGTTACGAGTCTTGTGAATAGGAAATATGGGTGTCAAAATTTAATTGACTGCTGTTGCTGTCACTGATACCTGCACTAACACCAATAAGGAAAATAGGAGGTATTTGTAGGATAGGAGATGTTGGGGCCTCACATACCCCATCTTCCAGTAGTTCATTTAGCTGCCAGTGCTCAAGGTCATCTTGGATATGGTGTAGCCATGTAACCTTGAGTCAGACTGCTGTGGAAAGAGCTGCGAGAAGTCTTGTTGGGGTTCCTCTTTCACTCAGGAGTTGTCTTTAAGCTCTTTGCCTCAGGTAGGTTGCAGCTGTGTGGTTGTCCAGCCACGTACCTCACTGATGTGGATCCTGATGTGTTGTCTACCTGGCTTGGTGTGCCTGTTCACTGTGGATTTGTTCAGCAACCACTGGACTGTTAGTTGACCCTGATCACTGTCAGTACACCTGCTCTCCTTTCCTCATTCAGGTACTGTGAGACTATGCCCTTTGTCACAACCACAGACTGTTGGCAATTGTTCAAGACCAATGTGTAGAAATCAGATCTGCAGAAGATGACTTTGAACCTGTTGTTGGAAAATAGCAAGCACCAAAAGAGCCTAATCCACACTGAACACAAGTGGCATGGAGCCATTACTGTATGCTCTTTGTTTGTGCTGAAAACATTGGCTCAGTGAGAGCGTTTGGCCTGCTTGGGTTGGTGAGCCCTTGGTCATTCCACCCACACCAGGCTTTCCAGGAGACAGAAGTTATGCTACTGCTGCATTGATTTTTCTAGAGTACAAAGATAGCGCATAATGGTTAGCTGAGCTGCTTGTCACTGGTTCTCATGGTGAACTGAAAACTTACCTTGTATTAGAAGGATCCAGAGCTTCCAAGAAAATATCTATTTCAGTTTGAGCAGCTGTGTTGGGTTTGAGGGGAACGACAACCGACGATGCATTTTTGGTGGTGGGGGAAGGGGCCACCTTGTGAAAGCGAAAGCTCCCCTGGCTCCAAGGTGTACCCACCCCCATCCCCAGTTAGCAATAGAGGAATGCCTCTGTGAATCTATATTTGTGAGAGGAAAGACTGTCTTGAAAAGAAGACGGTGGAGAGAACCTGGGGAGAGGCCATTGACCTGAACAAAAGATGACCATCAGCCTAAACAAAGAGAGAGCTTCATTGCCAGGAGGAGGAGGGAGAGGACAGAGAACCTTAGACACCCAGTTCAACCCCATGGAGTAGGAGAAGGTAAAGGAGGCCCCTGCAGTCCATGGAGGTTCAGTGGTGGAGCAGAGACCCACGTGTAGGCTATGGAGGGCTCCACACTGGAGCAGAAAAGTTGAGACTGAGGGCAAGTGTGATGGAATTGAGACCCCAAGAAATGCTCAACACCAGAGCAGGGGTGGACCCCCAGAGCAGGGTGGTGAGGAGGTGCGCTGGACCAGAGGCTTGTCTGCAGCCCGTAGATGTCCCCATGCTGGTGCTGGGACCTGAGCCCAAAGAGGTCCATGACTCCATGGGAAGCTCACTCTGGAACATCTTCTTC
>NW_010287518.1:22662-32877 GCF_000700745.2 Antrostomus carolinensis
GTGAACTGACTGAACCCCCATTCCCTGCCCCCTGTGCCACTGGGGGGGAAGGCAGAGAAATGGGGAGCAAAGTGATTTGAGCCCAGGAAGAAGGGAGGGGTGGGGGAAGGTGTTGTAAGATGTGGTTGTTATGTCTCATTGTGCTACTCGGATGAATGGCAACGAATTAAATTGATTTTTCTTCCCTAAGTTGAGTCTGTTTTGCCCCTGACCATAACTGGTGAGTGAGCTGCCCCTGTGCTCATCCTAATCCATGGCCCCTTTGTTGTGATTCCCTTCCATCTCACCGGGTGCAGGGAGTGAGTGTGTGCAGGACCGCATGGTCCCACTATGGTTAAACCATCACAGCAGCCATTATGGCCATTGAATAACTGCTGTGGTTTGTGATCCTGAATAGAGACTTGAGCTTGTATCTGGCTCTGAAACCAGTGGTGTAGCCAAAGCAACTGGTCGTGGTATATCTGTGTGGTGAGCTCCTTTAGGATCTTTTTGCACAGACTGTGCTAGCTATGAAGATGACATTAGGGCAGCACAGAGAAGAGGGTTATTAAGTATTATGAATTAAGATTTTTATAGCAAGGAGGGAGGCAGAGCACTGAATGGTGTTTTCAAGATGCGTTGTTCTCCTTATGGAGCCCGTCTGGCAGCTGAACCCCTAGGGTGATGGAAGTGCACTCACACGGCCCTGACAGGAGGATCCATGTAAATGAGATGAGGCCTGAGGGAAGGAATCAGGATCTTTGGATTTCCATCCGAGCACTTTGAGCAAAGAAAGCAGCTGTAAAAGCAGCATGGATTAGGACAAACTGTAAACATTTGTCACTAGACTTCAGTAACCAGCTGATATTTACTGTTGTGAGCTGTTGTGCTGAAAACTGTAGCTGTAGTCTAGGGTGCAGTTACAGGTAGAAGATAATCGTCATTAATTCTGTAGGTAGATTATAAATATTTGTTCATTGAAGGGACAGACATTTTTCATTAGGAATACAGTTCAATGCTGCTAAGAAAAAAAAAATCTCTGAATACTGTTTAATCAGTATGTAGAAGTCAAATGCCAGTGTTTTTATGAACTCGGGACACAGATATTTGAACAAAGTATAGGTAAAACTCTGCTCTGATCTACAATGGCAGAATTAGCAGAATATAGAAGTTATTTTAGTGGCTTAGTTGCGGACTGGCTGGGACTGATAATGTCTGTTCATGCTTTTAAAAAATGATTTTCAAGATGTTTTGCAAGACGTACTGAAAGTTGTGTGGGAAGGAGGGTGAAAACACCCTGATACTGTGTTAACTCAAACTGATGTTTCCTGTGGGCCATAACCTTTTTCAAATATTTCATTGTCCATCTTTCTCATCTACCTTCCAGAGCAGCAGATTTGGGTTTTGGTTGGGTTTTTTGGGGGTTGGTTTTTTTTGGTTTTGGTTTTTTTTTTTTTGACAGATTTGACTTTGTCATTATTGAAGTTACTTTAGATTTTGTGAAAGATGCTTTGACTTTTTTCAAAGAAGATGCAAGTGATGTTAACTTTGTCCATTCTTTCTATATGTTCCTTGTATATATTAATCTTGAGTAATACATTGTGGAAGGTAGTTCAGATTCCATCTTCACATTGTACTTTTCTACAGAGTATGGCTAAAATGTCAGTGGTAATGTTTTTGTGGTGTAAATATTTGAGTGTTTAGATAGAAATTTGTGTGCTTATCAAAGTGTGGTGAAAGATTGTTGTGCTGTTGGCTTAGGTACTGACATAGCATCAGCCACCTGTCCCTGGTCTTTTCCCTGAGCTTGGGCCAGCTTTGATCTGGAGCTGAAAGGTTACCTGATCACCATGAACTACTGTCAGGTTCTTAAAGCAACCAACTGCTATCTAGCTATTTCAAGATGCATTTTCACTTACTTTATATTTTCATATGTGGCTATGAAAGGTCAAGTCCCTTTTGACAATGTGTAAATGTAGGAGAAAGCTAAGTGAGCTGTGTATTGCATTTAAACCTGAAGTATGCAATTTATTTCTTCAAGGAGAAAAGCTCTGCACTTTCATTTTGGAAAGAACCCAGCATGTGTTGATTTTTCTTGAAAATAAATGACCTGAAGATACCTTTGTCTAACCATACTTGTTAAAAATCATGAAGGCTCTTGCTTTGCAGGAATTGTTTCTGAGCTTAAAAAAAAAAAATTTAAAAAGATCCATTTTGTAATTAAATGGGAAGCAGAGGCCAAAGCTCACACTTCAGATTTAATACAGACTAAATTCAGCATGCAGAACAGTAGCCATTAATCTCGCTATGTACAAAAGGAGCCTGAAAGAACTGGGTTTGTTTGGCCTGAGGAAGGGAAGGCTAAGTGGAGATGTGCTCTTCAACTAACTGATGGGAGGGTATAGAGGACAGAGCCAGGCTCTTCTCAGAGGTTCACAGAGACTGAGTGAGAAGTAACCAATATGAGTTGCAAGAAAGGAGATTGCAGTTGTATAAAATGAGGAAAAAAAAATCACCATAAAAGTGATTAAACACTGTAACAAGGTTCCAAAATGGATTGTGAAATCTCTGTGCTTGAAGGTACGTAAAACTTGACTGGACAATGCTATGAGCAGTCAGGTTAATCTAGCTCACCCTGCTTTGAGTGGAGGATTAGGCTTGCAGAAATGAGACAGTCCCTTCTGGTGAAAATTATTCTATGATTTTGTCATTCTTTGTTGCATGTGGGACCAAAGAATGACTAGCCTTACTGTCACTTTGAAATATTACAATATCAATTTTACTGTACTTTTTTTAAATTCAAAAAACAATACTATTACTGTAAACTTTTTTCTTCTTTTCACTTACTGAAGCAAACTTTTAAATATGTTTAGTGCTAGCATGCCTGTTGGTAGTACTTTTTTTTACCTCTGTATTAACTCTCAATTTTTGGTGTTACGGTGTTTTAAGTGATTCTTATCATGTTTTTGCAAGCTGTTAAAGATCGGTGACTAAGAACCACGTGCAATATTAAAAATATTGGCACACTAAAAGGGTGGTTTGTTCATTTCTTAATATTCTGTTTGGAGTTTAGCAGTAGTAAAAATTGTGGCAGGTGTGTGTTTTTTACAGAACATCCATAACTTAAAAATATCTTCTGAATAAGCTAGAGCTCATAAGTGTACACAGTCAGCTATTTCACCCACATTTCTTCACGCTTATCAGCTTTTGGAAAGATCTAATATGTTGAATTCATTTGCTCAGTGTCGTGAGATTTTTCTGTAGCTCCTTTTAACAAGCTTTAAACTGACTGTGTACTGCATTAACAAACTGTATGACCTTGCTATTCATCTTCTGTGGTGTTTCTGAAAATGTTGAACAGTGTAATTTCTACCACAGACCCTTACAACATGTTTCTGGTAATCTTCCTGCATTATAAAAACATTATGTTAAAAGTCTAAAAATCCAGGGATAACTAATTTACCAACTTTCTAATACTTTCCAGGAACTTGATAAATTTCAAGCATTATTTCCTTTACATGTTCTTGGTTTGCCTTTGTTTTGGTATTAATGTTTTATTATAGACTGAAACTGGCCTATGCTGATTATAAAAGGATACCTAAAAATCTCAGAAAGTCACCTTTCATGCTACTGTTTTTTTGCTGTTAGTGTATACTGCAGTGGTAAACGCATCTGGTTTATTCCTTCTGTATTTTCTGTGTGATGATAATCCTCACCTTGACACACATCTTGCATTTTCCACCTAAGTAGGTATTTTTAAGGGTAATGAATTTAACTGGTCTGAGCATGTATGTTTATTTCAAAATTCATTTCCTTTAATTTGTCAACACATTTAAATTTAGTAAATATTTAAGGTACAGTGGCTCTGTGAGTAGAATCTTCCTGGGAAGAAGGTTACATAGAATGGACATCTTAATAATTTTCTTCAGAGGTGCTTCCATCACAGTCATGGATTGTGATAATTCTTTCAGTTACTTTAAATTTTAAAATTACAGCTACTTGTAGAACTGCAAGTTTGGGTTTTTTTGTGGAAATGTTTCTGTGAAAAAGACCTTAAAAACTTTTTTCACCCCTGCTAATCCAACAAATGGGTTATGCCGTGGCCAGCACACATAATCTGTCCTGCTTGTGGGTCATAGTTGTTGCTAGTTTTGGATCAAATGGATAAACCTCAGCTGAGATTTAAAGGAGATAAAAATGCTTGTTCCCTTTTTTCCACATATGAGCCAATTATAATTTGATAATCTGCAGGGCTGATGTTTGATGTCAGCTCTGTGTTTGGGCTGATACCTGTGCCTTCCTACCAAGCCACCCAGACTCCATTGATTCTCAGCTTGACTCTTGGAGTTCATAGTCGTCCATCTTGCCACAAGTGTCTTATATCCTCATAGCAAGTTCTCAGCCACTGCTGCTCTTTAACGTTGCTTAGCCAATTATACACTGAATCATTAGCTTTGAAACCCATCCACTGTTCCTTTCTAAAAGTGTTGCTTCAAAAAGGAGGAATAAGACCATCTTCCTCAAGAACAAGCAGCAATTATATTCTTAATGAGCCTAGGCCTCTTGTACCTATAGGATTGTGAAGTGTTTACTTCAGAGTTTCATCAATTAGTATTAGATAATCATCTGAATTGTTGAAGGACTGATATTGGTACAAATGACTGTGTTATTGTATTGCCTCCAGTGCAGTTTTGCTAGGTTTTTTCGAAGGACATCCAGACATAGCCGCAGTACACAGCCAGACATAGACTGGTGGGGTTTTATGGTATATACTGAAAGCAACTCATGGGGAGTGTTTTTAAGAGTTGACCAAGAGCAGATTTAAAGGAGGTCGCTTAGTTATCACTCCTGCTGCATTTAACATGGTGACATGCTTATTAACTCTTTCACTTACTGTGCATCACTTTGTATCAGAGGATGGATTTTACCTCATTAACTGCTTTTAGTCTGTGTGCTCTGTCATTCCTCTTTGGGTTATTTTTACCTTTGTATAGATCCTTTGCCCATATGAAGAGTGTATGTATAAGTTCTCCTGCTGAAAGGATGGTAAGTCTTCACACTGCACTTAAAAATCTCTAAGGGTATGACTGTAAAATGTCTCCGGAGGGGAGTTTTTGTTGAACTGAAAATTCCATGAAATTATAGGAAGGTAGTCAGCTGGAATTTTTAAGTTACGTTTACTGACTCATGGTGCAATTTGCCTGCCCTTTCAAGCAAGCAAAATTATATCAGCATAAATGCATATTTTCCTCAATTTTTATTCATACATCAGAAATATTCTGTTTTGTGATTTTTATTTCCATTTCTGTTCAAAGCTTTTAATAATTAATTTCAACTTATGTAGAGTCAGCTCATTTTCTCCATGTGCTGTCAAATACTGTTAGCTACTGAAAGTGCACTGGAAATCACACAGATTAAGTGAGGACCATCAGTATTTAATAGATATGGGAATATTTACATCATATGCAAACACAATGTTCCTCTGGTGGCAGTGGCTTTTACATTCTAACCTTTATGCCCAAGATAAACACTCTATACCAGTAAAAGTACGGTCTTGTGAGCCTAAAAGAGCTGGTGCTTGGCTTCTGCCCGCATGCCTGTGTCTCACATGACAAAACTGAGTTAAATGATGCTCTGAGTGTGTGATATTTTAAAGCCACATCCACACACCTATTTTAATCAATTCCACTTAATGCACATACAAACCGTGCAACACAATTTCTCCTGTAATTTGCCAGTTACATTTTCTTTTTCAAATGCAGTTAAAATTAGAGGTGGGGTCAGACTCTGGATTGTTGTCAGTAGTGGAAGTGACAGTTTTATGTCAGTTTTCACAACTGCTCTTGTTACTGATAGGGATCTGAAATACATGAAGTAAATATTTTCTGTATAAATTACACAAAGAAAAAATGATATATGACATGTAAAAGATGTAAAAACAAAGTAAAAAAAGTGTTCATTTGGGACTTTTCTAGTTGTTTGTAGCAGTCTGCTGGAGTTGAAACACTTCTTCATTTTGAGGAGTTTTATGGAAGGTATTTAATTTGCACTTTTGGATTAAAGCTGCCAGCTGTGTGTCTTCACACAGCCTCTAGAACTGAGTGATCATATTGCTTTTGTATTTAAAGTGAAAGCATAACAATATCCATAGTCTTTCAAAGGTGTCCTGTGTTCATTCAAGCCACATTGGAAGGAAACTCTTCATTGGGTAAAAGTATAGCTGGATGGCAAGACCCAAAGAGTTGTGTTGAACAGAGTTGAATCCAGTTGGTGGCCAGTCACAACTGGTGTTCCCCAGGTTCAGTACTGGGGCCAGTCCTGTTTAATATCAATGACCTGGATGAGGGTATCAAGTGCACCCTCAGTCAGTTTGCAGGTGACAACAAGCTGGGTGGGTGTGTTGATCTGCTTGAGGGTAGGAAGGCTCTACAGAGGGATCTGGGATCAATGGGCCAAGGGCAACTGTATGAAGTTCAACAAGGCTAAGTGCCAGGTCCTGCACTTGTGTCACAACCCAATGCAGTGCTACAGGCTTGGGGAAGAGTGGCTGGAGAGCTGCCTGGTGGAAAAGGGTCTGAAGTTATTGATCGACAGCCGGCTGAATATGAGCCAGCAGTGTGCCCAGGTGGCCAGGAAGGCAAACGGCATCCTGGCCTGTATCAGGAATGGCGTAGCCAGCAGGCCCAGGGAAGTCATCCTTCCCCTGTACTAGGCACTGGTGAAGCCACACCTCAAGTACTGTGTTCAGTTTGGGGCCCCTCACTACAAGAAGGACATTGAGGTGCTGGAGCGTGTCCAGAGAAGGACAACAAAGCTGGTGAAGGGTGGTGTTGTATTGGATTGGATATTAGAAAAGATTTCACTGAAAGGGTTGTCGAGCATGGGACCAGGTTGAGTCACCATCTCTGGAGGTATTTAAAAGACTTATAGACATGGTGCTTAGGGCCATGGTTTAGTGATGGACTTGGCAGTGTTAGGTTAGCAGTTGGACTTGATGATCTTGAAGGTCTTTTCCAACCTAAATGATTCTATGAAAACTTTAACAAAATTGATCAAAGCTTGAAATCCCATAAGTAATTTAAGGAAAAATTGTGTTGTCTGTCCTTTGGGTGTAAGAAGTGTTTTTCAAAAATATTTTTCCAAGCAAACTGTAACTAGTCTTGACACTAGAATCTTTCTTCTAACCTATTCCCAGAATATTTTTATATCTTTTTCTTCTGTTACATCTAATCTTCTCTATAAAGTACCATAAATCCAAAAATTGATGCACAGTTGTCAGGGGTTTTTTTTGAGGACTGTTTGTTAGAGTTATTTGTATGCTATAAAAACTTCTGTGTTGTTCTTGTCCCAGTAGGAAATTCAGATCTTACCAACCTTTGAATCAGAATAAAAATATCCTCTCTAGAGTAAAATTTTGAGTATATACTTCACTGTGTAACTTTTACTACTTCTTCATATTGGAAACTCTGTGTTCATTAATGTAGCTTAAGGGATAAAGAATCCTAAAGCTTGGTTTTAAGTGGAAGAAATTAAAATAAATGGCTTTCATTGCACATCTAAATCTTCTGTTTAGAAAGAAAATTGTAATTAAAATTAATATTTTGGGAAACGTTCAGGGAGTGAGATGTCTAAACATGTCCAGGGTTTCTGGACAACACAAAAAAAAAACCTTTCCCCCCCTCCCCCACAAAAAACCCTACAAACAAACACCCACACACAAGGGATGGAACTTACTGTCTATTAAAATTTATTAAGAAATAGCTCTGAAGAAAACCACGAAAAAGTTGCAGTGGTATTTGGTGATACTTTTGCATATCTTGTAATGACTGCTGGATTTTTTTAATGCTCTATGGCAATTTGGGATTATTTTTGTTGTCAAACAACCATCCAGGACCTCAATTTGAGTCTTGACTGAGTTACTTGTGTTGTTGAAGCCCTCCTTTTGAATAGACTTCTCAAAAAGACTTATATTCCCTATCCTACTTCTGGTTTTGAAGAGAATGGAGTATTTAGAAAGCTGATTCAGTATTTTCATCAAGGAAAGTTTATGGAAGTGTTTGTTAACTTAAAAAGAAATATTAGCTTCAGACAAACTGGAACGTGTGCGCAGTTGTGCTTATAACTGAACCAGAGTTCTTGCAGGTGGGTCTGGCAAGAACGTGTGTGTTCTTGCATGGTTTAGGTTGCATTAGGGTGTGAAACACTTGAGTTTGTAGAAAGCCATGGAGGGCTTTTCTTCATGCTTTCTAATCTAGTATGTCATCTCTTTCTAGGCCATCACATCACCCAGCATTCTTCAGTGAATTCTTGTGATAGTAGTAATTACTCTAAATTATCATTAAATTCACCTAGTTCTTCATTCAGAAGCATCCAACAGAAAGTAAGCAGAAGCCCCCAGGGTTTACCATATGTATGGGGAGTGAGGAGAGGAAGAAGCAGGCTCGTATGCTCTGGGGAAGGAACCACGTTATTTTACATTTTGATGGTTGATTGTTCCTTGAATTATATTTATTGTTGATGTGACAGGTGACATTGATTGCCAAGTTACTCAGACTCATGAGTGGTATCTGACTAGAATTATGAGTTGGTGTATGGAGTTTGGGTGTGTTTCAGGAAACAGCACTTCTGCTTACAGCAGATGGTTAGGCTTGATTAGCTGATACTTATTTCAACCCAGTGTCCAAAGTGGCAGTGTTTATTCAGTGGTTCATGGGTTTCTTCAATTTACATAATAGAAATCTTCTTCTGAATTACACCATGCACTTGAATTATGTTCTGTGATGTAACTGAAGTCTGGTCTTACCACAGTAGTGCTTCATTTTTTTTCAGAGAGATTGTTAGACATATTTAAAAACAAATTTAAAGTTTTCAAAGGCAATTGAAGATGTTGCGTAAGTTTGTTTTTATGCTGTGAGAATGTATTAAAGTTCACTGTAACAGCTAGGAAACTCAGGATTTTTCTCTTACATTTCTAGTAAGTGCTTTGTGCTTCAAAACGAGTTTTGCTGTCATATTAACTGTATGTGTGCCAAAAAGCTCTGCTGAGAGTTCTTTATCTGTTTGGTTTCTCTTTTCCCTTAAGACAGTGTTTTCTTCCGTTGTCTATTTGATTATCCTCCCTGTCATTTTTCTTCCTAATTTTCAGGTGGATTTTTTATTTCATTAGCTCAAGCCCATTTCAGCTTGTTTCACTTGTCATTTCCTGTAGAAGCATTCCTGGTTTTTGTCTTTATGGTACATTGCCTTTAAGAATTCATACAGTTACCTCTTTTAATCTTCACTTCTATTTTAAAACCAAGACAAACATTTTAATATAGTCTAAAAATTCTTATTTATCTTAAATATTATTACAAATATATTCTCAAGGATTTTTAAAATTTCATGTAGCTTCTGAGAAAATAGTTGACATCTGATAAAACTCTTTTTAAAGCAGGAGCTTAAGTGGAGGGTGGAGTTGGTCCACTTTTGAAAAACCATTAGATAATTAGGTGCACAGATTATTCACTGTTGATCTACTTTTATCATCATTAGTCTTATGATGTACACCTGGAAAGGGTGTTAATGGAAGCAATTTCGGTGCATCAGGTTGTTTAGTATCTAAAAATCATGCCAAATAGTGTAAAAAGACAGCAGGCTTTTTTTCTACTTCAATTACCAGTCAGTCCTTAAAATCTCCCATCTTAAATCTTTGACAGTTAAATGTCATTACTTAGTTTCTCTATCCTCAAAATCCCAGTGTAATCTTGTAGTTAGGAGAGAGCTGCCACCAGCAATAGCCGTCAGCACTGGATTCCCCAAGGACTGCAGCTTTCAGAGGGGATTAGTGTTGTGAAGCACCTGCTTTGAGCTAGACTCCAGGACTGACCAACATGTGCTTCTCATTCCTTCCAGACTCTCTTAAGCTGTGGGGTTTTTTGGGGTGGTTGTGGTGGGTTGACCCTGGCTGGATGCCAGATACCCACCCAAGCCCACTCTATCACTCCTCTTCCTCAACTGGGCTGGGGAGAGGAAAAAATATAACGAAAGGCTCATGGGCAGAGATAAGGACAGAGAGAGATCACTCGCCAATTACTGGCACGGGCAAAACAGACTCGACTTGGGGGAGTGGAAATGAATTTTAATTTATTACCAATCAGACAAAAGGATAATAAATAAAACCAAATCTTAACACACTTCCCCCACCCCTCTCTTCTTCCGGGCTTGACTCCTCTCCTGATTTCCACCTCCTCCCCCCCA
>NW_010287519.1:0-313 GCF_000700745.2 Antrostomus carolinensis
GTACAGAGGAACAGGACCCGCAGCCCGGACGTGTGTCACAGTTTTTATTGATTTCTCCTTTGCCAGGAGCAGCTCCATGGATGGGGTCCGAGCGCTGCTGCAGCACCGAGGGGCTGAGGCCGCTCTGCACACCGGGAAAGGCTACGGCAGAGCCGCCGCCTTCTGCGCAGGGTCTTCCCAGACAGTCTCGTTTCTTCTCTTTGCTGAGGAGGGAGCTGAGCCCGAGACAGGACTTGGTCCTGGATCAGCCAAATAATCATGAACTGCACATCCCAGACACACACCCCAACGCCCCTCGCCTCCCTCACACGCT
>NW_010287519.1:424-733 GCF_000700745.2 Antrostomus carolinensis
GACACAACAGCTCCTGCAGGTTTGTGTACTTGATCCATCAGGACAAACGTGGTGACAACACGTTGCCCAGAGCAGCGTTTCAGTAGCTGCGTTTCAGGACTTGCTCGCTGCGAATGCTGCAGGGCCCAGCTGGGCCGTTAAGGTCACAGTGGGGACACCAAAGCCACCAGGACCCGATGCCTTGTTTTACCATCTCTGGGCTCAACTCCTGCGCCTCACCTCTCGGGGGACTCGAGGATGTCAAGGTTACAGAAAGGGCTGCAATCAGAAGGTGGCCTCGAGGAGCATCGTGTCAGCATCTGCAAAAGC
>NW_010287519.1:813-1163 GCF_000700745.2 Antrostomus carolinensis
ACAGCGTCAGAAGCACCATTACTGACCTGTCAGTGCTCACGTCAGCTCAAGCCCAGGAGACACCCATCACAAGTGTCACGAGCTTCACCCATGACCAAAAGGTACACCAACATCCCAAGACATTGTGCTTCTTATTAAGAAGCCAAACTGTAACCACAGACACCAAGGACTGTCAGGCTGTCTGCTTCCATCACATCCACTAAACCCACTTTTCCAAGCTGTATTTCCCCACATGAAATGCAACCCCCAGCACTCGCTGTGGCTGCAAAGGCCTTTCCAAAACCACCTCCACAAAACCTTCTCTGTAAGGGTACCCGCGCGCGGCCGGGCCCGGCCGCGGGTCCCCCCCC
>NW_010287519.1:1188-14265 GCF_000700745.2 Antrostomus carolinensis
CAAGGGAACAAGCCAGGCCACTGCAGCACCCAACTCGTTGCTTTCTGACACCCTCCAGCTGCCCCCGGCATTTCCTCCCTTTTCCCCCCGCTGCAGCCCCAGCCGTCACTCTGCACACGGATTCACTCTCACCTCGCTCCATTTCAAACACATAAAAACGAAAGAAAAAATAAATGTACAGGCTGCTTTCCGCACAGCCACTGCCAACGCCCAAACAGCAGCTCGGCTGCTGAGAGAACGTGCTCTTCAACCATTTTTATAACACCTAAGACTTCACAGCACAAGTAAAACTAGTTCCTGGCCGACCTTGTTTGGTTTCAGACACCATTACCTCTGCCGTCTCCCTCCTCCCCAGGCCCAGAGTTTGCAGATCTCCACAATTTACCTTGTAAAGCGATACAAAGGTCTGAATGCTGCAGGTCCTCGGGAGGTGGCACCAAGGGGTTCGTGTTTCTTCAGGGATCTTTGGTGGCAGCAGATCTTGTAGCTGTTGAGGCTGCTCCTCAGAGGAGTTCTTGGTGGCTTGGGCTTAGGGGATCGTCTACAAGCTCTTGTTTTTTTTCATTCCAGTATTTCAATTCACACAACTGTGCAACTTCTCAGACACTTCCCAACTGCCATTTAGCAGAAAATATTAGCAAGATATGCACTCAGCAGAGGGCTTCAAGACACAGCAGCCAGCAGCTACCAGAGACTTCACCCAGGGCAGAACAGCTCCACGTAGATTCCGTGGCTCAGACACCATTTATCCACGAGCAGTGTAAGAATAACCCTTTTACCAACCTTTCTGGGTAAATGCTGGCACTGGCAACGCCACCAAACACAAGGGAAAAACCAGGGACTACCTTGCAGTACAACAATCAGTTCCACAGTATCAAGAACAAGTGACACTGAAGTTCACAGCAAGCAACTCCCAAGATATGGGTTTTAAGACAACCCAGCTCACAATCCTCCCAGCACCACCACAGTGTCCATTTAAGCTGCAGCCCCAAAGCCCGACTCCGCAGCCCCCACAGCCCCACCTGGGACATATCCTCCCTGGACCACTCACACCCTGAGGTGAGAGGAGCCACCAGCCCGAGGGGACCAACACCTTCCCAGCCACCTGTGACATGGACAAACCACGTCCAATTTTCTTGCGTTCAGCCCCAGAGACCCAGGCCACGACCCCTCACAAGCCACGAGGGGACCGGGCATGGTCCCTCAGTGGCACCGGCAGGGTTTCCAACCCTTGTGTCTTCTTAAGCCGACATCGAGGAAAGGAGTTTACTCGGCCATGGCAAACCCAAACCCGCGCTTATCGACTCCAGACAAACACTGTGACCAAAGTACGTGACACGGCGCTACTACGGCTGCCACCATCTGACAAACCAGCAACTACCTTCTTAAAAACAGCGTTTTCTGTAGAGCAAGGGATGAAACGGTGCTCTAGAGCGACCTGCAGTCAAGAAAATTAGGGACATGGATAAATGCTGCAGACATCAGTAGTTTATTGGTATGTTTAGTCAAAACACATTCAGAATGGAAACTTAAAAAGTAAAAATACTTTCCACCTGCCACAATTAAACTAGAATCTACGAGCATATAATGCTTGACACGTTACAGCAATAAAGATGGTAATCCACTGTCTTGTATACCTACTAAAGCCAAGATGGTCAGCGAGTTTGGTGAAATCGAACCGTCATGACAAAACACTCCCACCATCCACACACCAGCAACTAACAGGAATGGTCAGTGAATCCCTTCCTCTGCTCTAACAGGTACATTTACTACCGAGAGGGTCGAGAACATGTAAGAGTCCACAGCACAGCAGGTGAGCTATCACCATGTAAACTTCTCTGGATGATGTTCCAAAGGTTGTTCGTGTCACTTAAACAAGAAGCAAGCCAGAAAGCAGAATGGCTCAGTAGCTCTTTGTAATACTCTGTTGGTTTTTTTGTTGTTGTTGTGGAGATTATTCCCACTGCCATTTGCCATACAAATGAATAAAGTGGCAGCAAAACACCACAGCACTACAAAAGAAAAAGAAAAAAACACAAAGAAAAAGGCTACAGAAAACGCACCGGTGGCAAAGTGCTGATGGATGACTGCAATTTGTCCAAAGGCTTCAAACCTAAGTAGTGTTGTTGTGTGGCGAGCAGTTCAAGTACTACAGAGTTCCAGGTAACAGCTGAAAATGCAAGACCTTCAATGAAAAACTGAAATATAAAAACGGAAACTGGAAGAAACATGCCCTGGAAAAAAAATAAGGAAGTGTATGAAAATAGTGCAAGACTTACCAGCGAACAGAGAAGACCTCGAGTCTGGGAGAAAACAGGCAGATGCTGCTTCGCTTTGCCTGACCTATCAGAAAAATACGTGCAAAATCTTCCAGCTTCCTCCAAACCAGCCAGCGACTGCATAATCCAGAGACAGATCGCTACCATGCCCTATCTGCTCCTGCTTGAAATTGCAAGTATTTTATTTGAGGTCTTCCGTGCTCAGAAGCAGCTTTAAGCGGTCACACTTCCGCACGGACGCACACGCAAACACCCCCCCTCCTTCGCTCCCGCCGCCTCGGAGCCGGGCACTTGCTGTGCGCCCCGGCATCGGGCCCGACTCTGCTGTCTGCTGCAGCTGCAGTGTAGGGGAACGTGCTCCAGAATGTCATCCAGAAACAGACCTCTCCACTGGGAAAACCCACCAGTCACGCCGAAGAAGAGGACGTCTCCTTTCTATCCTTCAGTCCGGAGCCACGCGAGTGTCACCTTCAGCTGAGAGTTATGTGCAAAATGAGTAGGAGTTTTCAGAAGAGCGCGAGTGGAAAATGCAAACACTTAAGAGCAGCTGTTTGTTCTCTGCAAACGGCGGTGTCCTCGTTTGATAAGCTCACCCTCGCAAAGGATGCTCAGTTCTACCCGTCGCGAGCTGGCCAAAAGCCTTCACCCTTCTTGACTGACTTCTGAAATTCACGCCCAAGAGAGATTTCAACTCCGTTTTCTTTAACTTTGACATCGATTAAAGAGAAGAGACAACCTGGAGACTACTTGGATGCCTTCTTCCTCCCTTCCCCCCCTCTGCAAAAAACCAGGCGAACTTGTTAATTGAAGAGCAATGTGGATGATCATTTTTGCAACGTTTACTGATTGAAAGATACTGCAAATTTTTTTTTTTTAATACAACTTTTCAATGATTTCCTTTAAATGCTTCGCAGCCGATCGGCTTTGCAGCACAGTAATTCATACACCATACTGTACAAAATCACCAGCAAGACTGGAATGATGTATTCATAGAAGGCACCATCATGCTTATTACATTACCAGAGAACTCAAATACAGTCAAGACAAATTTCACTGTACAATGCTTATCAAAGGGGAAAGGGGAAGGAGGAGTGTGTTGAGCAGCCATCCCTGTACTGAAGAGGGGCAGATAGAAAAATCTGACGTGAGCTATCAAACTTGTTGCGTACTCAGGGCTACGACTTTGAAACTCTGGGTTCTGTTTAGTTTACAGCTAAATGGATTCCTTCTGGAATAAACTTGTAGTCTTATTAAGGTTTGTGTGTGTACATCTGTTGGTCACAGCAAGCAGATCAGATGCCCGCATCATTTCACAAGCTATTCTGTCTGAGTAAGAGGATGAAGGGTTTTTTTCTCCTCCGATGCCTCCTGCAGATGTCAATATAAATGAGTTCAGAGTACCCATTAGTGCATTTTGATGAGTGCGTAAACACGAGTTTGTTTGGAGCCAAGTGTTCTAAGAAGGAAAAAAAAAAAGGCAAGCTTCTCCAATTGCACTATTTGTGTTTCCAACAGTAATAGGCAGAAACAGTAACACTGACACAAAATGTGCAGCAGAGGGTTTTTGACTGAAAGGATCTGAATTCTATGGGGCATGTCCTTTAGATCACTTCTGTTGCAGATAGTTAACCGGTCTTTTTTTTTTTTAATCTTTTTTTTATTATTATTATTATTATTTTTTTTTATTTTCAGTCCTCAATTCTCCAAGTCTACATTTATAAATTAACAGTGTGACTCCTGTTGTGAAACTGGGGAAAGAACGTCCACCTCAATTTAAACTGGAAACCAAAGGATGCTTTCACATCAAAGAAATGATCAGAAGGGCTGTGTCACATTCCAAAGCCAAAAAAAAATAATAATAAAAAAAAATTAACAAGAATGCAAACACGATGGATAATGTACCACTGCCAAGACCGTCTGCCCGCAGTGGAGATGTCAGCGACGCTGTCCAGTGAAACGGCCTTCCATTTGCCCGGTTCCTCGTCCAGAGCCAAGTTTCTGTGCCATGCCACCTCTCGGAGGGGGTCCTCTTCCGTCACGGTCTCGCATCATGCCACCACCCACTATTCCACGGGGACCCCCAGGGCCTCTATCATTGCGACGAATATCCCTACGATCATCGCCTCCGCCTCGGGTCTCTCTTTCACGAGCGGCTCTTGTTTTTTTCTCTTCTACGTTCAAGCGCACCTCACCCCGGAACATAATGGGCTTACAGGGAAAAGTGTTCAAGGCACACGTTAGTCACCGTTCCACAAAGTCCATTGACACAACACATGCCTCAGCCTGCCTTCACTTACACACGAGAGACAAAAGCTAACTGTCAGCAGTTCCCTGCAGCGCACAACCTTAGCCCTAGAGGTCTACGGAAAAAGGGAACAGCATTTTTAAATTCATTTGGCATGCGAGGAATTAAAAAGTCTTTCTCAAGTAAGGGCAGGGTTGTCTTTAGCCTTTTCACTTCAGGGCTAAACTTCCTGAAGACTTGCTCTACCAGGTTGTGCTCCCACATACTAGAAATGAAAACTGCTGCTTTCTCTTCTCCAATCCCTCAAGTCACAACTGCAAATAACCTCGCTCCTTTTTCTCAGCCCCAGGACACAGAATTCAGAGATGTGTGCGATGCCCTTCAGAAGGTCACGTACTCAACTTTCAGCTTAAAATGATCTCTAAAAGTAATCCTCGAGCTCCACGTGGCGTCTATGCGCAGAGCAAAAACCCTGATTTTGGTATGACGCAGTTTGAGGAAGGCTGGCACAGCTCTCCTGAGCTACAGAGCGCTCTCGACAGAATGAGTGTGCCCAAACTGTGTTTTTCTTACAGCTGTTGTTGAGGAATGAATGCTAGAAACAACAGCCACGCCAACTGGGATGGCCCACGCAGTACTGGGGGATTAAGGCATTCATCCACCCCCTGAAGGCTATTCAATGCCAATACTTACTTTTGCAACTAAAATTCGCTGGACTGGCTCAGAATCGTCAAATACCACGAAACCAAAATTAGGCAGTTTTCCTCCCACTCCTTTAGTATTTATGCGAAGTTCTACCACGTTTCCGAAGCCTGGGAAAACACAAGGGAAAAGCCACGTTATCAAAAACCACAGGGCCAGCTCGACCACCCCTCTGCTTGTTCCAGACAGCACCGGTAGTGTTACATCACGTGAAAGTTCCCCTGTGTGGCCCTAAGTGAACATCACGTGACTTCAACACAGTTTTTTCTTCTCAGTGTCTGCAGCCCAAACTGATACTCACTCATGAAGAACTCTTTGAGCTCACTCTCATCGATGTCGTGTGGTAAGTTCCCAACAAAGAGCTGGTGGCTGTCTGGATAGCGAATTATTCGACGATTATCCGACTCGTTCTGTTCCATGTCCCCTCTCCCTGTCGTCAACAGAAAGAAGAAGGTAGAGCCACAGAGGTTAGCAGATGTGTGTAGATTTGGATGAACACGTCTACGAACAGCACCAAGAGCATTCACTCAAACAATTCTGTACCTTCAGCTCGAGTGGGGAGGATACTGTCTTCCTCTTTACATAGTCCCCACGATTTTGTGATAATACCACAAAGTATTTTCTTTCTTTTTGTCTGGTTTCCCTGGTTAGGTTAAATAAATCCATGTTAACTAAAACATCTGGCTTACTGGGCAAGCTTGTTTAAGAGGCTGTTATATCTTAAATCATCATACTGAAGAGGAGCTCACTCACTACCTTTTAAAACGTACTTTTTAAAAAAAAAAGATTTGGATTTAAGTCACCTCTTCATCAGTTCCTTAGCACAACGCCAGTATGTTTACTTTGGAACTCAGATTAAAAACAATGTGTGTCAGTCACCTCTCCTGGCTTTCATCTTCCACCATTTTATCTCAAATACAAGCGAGAGTTCCTCATGTTCTTTCCAGCTAAACCAAAGTATCAGTATGCTTAGCAGGATGCAAAATAAAATCTCCCCAGTTATCTCGTTACTAAATCCTCACCTGCCTTTCAGTGTGGCAGCAGGACACCCTCACCCCTTTTGGACCTGAGGAATTCCAGCGTAGGCAGGTACCCCTTTCCCTCCTCAGCTTCCCCTACGAGCCCATTTACAGCACTTACCAGCTTGTTGGAAAGGTTTTGTCAAGCAGAGAGAGCAGCTCGCTGACTTCCTTTGAAAATCAGACCGTAGGGCTGAAGCTCTACTATTTGGTCACTGAGATTTCAGCTTTTACTCCCCTGCCTCTGCTACTCCCCAGTGTAAGATGAGAATGAAAAGACTCGGGCCCTGTTACATGTCTTCTGTATGACTTGTAATGTGCGTGTTTTCTAGCCAGACCATCCTCTAGATTTGGATACTCTGAATGAGTAAGGAAATGCAGAGAGCTGGCTGCTCATAAACAAAGTCAAACATGAGGCAACCAAGCCAAGAATGACATTTTAGACAATGACACAAGATGGAAAAATATGTATAAAATTATCAGCTGACTGAGGCTGACACGGTGGGAAGGTTTTCTTCCAAAACAAAAGCGCAACAACAGGTTTTTAAGAGCTCTCACTTCCAAGATTCAGCAAAATTAGAGGACACTGAAAAAAACATTCAAATTTCCATACCAGCTTTTCAGAACTGCATCGAGCCACATGAAAAGCACTCAAGCATATAAGCAAGCAGCCTGACTATTAACAAACATTTAAACAACAAAGAAGGTTGGAAAGAATGGCTGATCTTCGTAACAACTCATCACCAGCTTGGACTCCAAATCATATTCTGCCATTTCTAGTTGAAGGCACGGACAGTTTGTTATCAGCTAAGAACAATACAGGTACAGACGAGACTCATCAAGGAGACATCACCTCTCATTAACTAGTCCCAAGCAGACACACAAGCTGAACCATGTTACCTGGTCGAGGTCCTCGGGGTGGAAAACCCGGCCTTTCCCTGGGACGCTGTTCACGGACACGAGGAGGTTGAGACTGAGCTTCAGGTTTAGTTTCAACTCTTGGCTAAAACAGGAGGAGAACGTGCATCATTAAATATTGGCCCGGTAAAGAAAAAAACCCCCAAAACTCACCAAACCAAAAAAAAAAACCCCACAACACAAGACATAGATAAGTGGCATGCACAAAACAAACTCCAGAAGATATACATCCATGTCTGTGTGTTTGGGAATTCATTTTTTTCACCTCTAGAAATTCCTCTGTACCAATCCAGGACTGCAGTGTTCAGTTATCTCTGCTAAAAGGTGCAAAGCAACGTCCCTCAATCACAGCGTCTTTCCCAAAACATGGCTAAGGTGAATTTTCCATGTTTGACCAGGCAATGAGACCCCAACGCTCCGTTATTCAAGAGTCCCTCAACCTGACTACAAACCCCACAGAGATCAAATAAAGCTTCCTCATGCCAAGCTCAAACTTCACAGATTGGGAGCTAGTCCGAGATTAACAGAGATGGGTAAATCACATTTTCTGCCTGAGTCCCTGAGGGATTTTTTTCCTCGAGTGCAGAACAACTGTAAGGAAACTACCAAAAGGAAAGAGGAGAACAAAACAAAAGCCCTCAGAAGTGTAATCAGTATTTCTGATACAATAAAGCCACCTGAAATGACCAATATCTACAGACTACCTGATGGGGATATTCTTCAACTTTCCTGATGTCAAGATCATGATGCTCTGAGTACACCCTTCATAGTCTCAGGACCTAGAACACCTATTCCATTTTTTGCAAGCAAAAAAAGCTTATAAAGATAATTTGAGAAAAAGAGACAGAACAATGAAAAATATTTTTATGCAGCTTGTTGGTCACTGAAGCAATTTCCAACAGTTCTTAAATTCCATTTTCTGTGCAACAGTCCAGCAGCTGCTGCTGTGCTGGGTTCTTATCTTAGAAAAACAAAATTATCCTTAGGAGCATAAAGAACACTAGCCTCCAAGGAAGATTAAACACAAGGACAACAGCTATAGGCCCACACTGTACAGAGAAGTAGTTCATGTGAAACATCTCCCTTATTTTCCTTTAAGGACTCAAGACAACTGACAGTTCCAGCCAGAGAGTACCTCACAGGGGAAGAAAGACTGTGTTTTACATGAAACATGCAGGTATTATGCACCAAATAAACGTTTCAGTCTGCCTATCACTCGTGCTCTACCCAGCTAGGCATTAGCTTGTCCTTCCAACCATTTCTAGGACCATTTTTTTTCGATTCCAAGAATAAGCTAAAAAAATCAACCTTCTCTTTTCATTACACCTTCTCATGGGTCACTGCAGCTCCCCTGCCGTCTTGTACTCACACTCTTTACTGCATTATAAATTATACCTAAAAAGCAAAATACAATACATTGACCCCCACTTCTTCCATACTTAAGGCTATCAGGCTTAAACACTCGGTCCTTCCTTCGATAGCAGAGACTTGCCAAGTCACCGACGTCCTTCTATTAAATCCCAAACAGCAGTTAACTTCTACCCGCTTGCTTTGCATCTCACTGAACTTCTCAGCTGTCGCACAAACACTCTCTGTCTCCCCAAACAACAACCAGCTCATCTCATTAGTTGCTTCCCAATCAGTACCATCCCTTTTAACAGAGGAGGACTGCCCCTGCGCTCCCCGGCGCTGCCTGAAGAGGAAAAGCACTTGTGCAGAAGCGTGCTCCCCCAAAACACTGCAATGATCAGCAGCATCACAAGATGCCCGCTAAGGGCTGCCACTCACAGCCCAAGCAGCAGCGAATCCCAGCTCCCATGTCACAGAGAGCACACCGAGTGGACTGAAAGGCACAGAATAAGGATTTCAACAGACAACAGCAAGTAAAGGAGCGCTCAGCCCAGGAGCCAAGTGTGCCACAAACCCCAGCCTAATGGAGCTCTGAGAACAATTAAGGAAAAGGTGACATTGTCTCTTCTCTTCGGGAGCTCACGTGGGGAGGGAAAGGAACCTCCTTCTGCTGTGGTAATGCTACTGGCAGTGACAGCAAAACCAGCCACAGGTCAGCCTTTGCTCACCAACTTGGGAAATGGATATCCCCCCGAAACAGAGGAGGATGGGACAGAAAGAACAAGAGAAGAGGTGGCTCCAAAGGCTGGTACTATTCTATTTTTGAAATCTTACAGTTTCTCTAGAGTGAGATGCCTGCCACAATCAAAACACATACGTGCAAAGAACCAACTAGCCAAGCGAACAAACAAGAAACCACACTTGGCATGAAACAGAAGAAAAAAACCCCACATCATCTCACCAGAATTTCAGTAGCTAGGTTTAGATGCATACCTCAGATAGCTGCCACACTGGCCCTGAGGCAAACTGTGGACCACACAACTTACTAAAGGCACTCACCAATCACTTCCACAAAGAACAGTCTATCCAGAGTCCGAACAGATTTAAGGTGGCAGTGTCCATAAGCAGATCTTTCCCTGAACTCACCACTTCCAAGCCAGAAGACAAGAACCAGGGAGCACCCTGCCTGCCTGCACCTCTCCAGAACCCCTGGGACAGCTGATGTGTTAATGCAAACGGGAGGCCAGAATATTTGAAAATCCTATAAAGAGAAGTCCCTGCTCATCCCTACAGGCAGGCTGATTTCTAATCGCTCACAAGAAGAAAAAGAGCAAGAAATGCTGACCTGTTTAACTCCACAGCTGTAAAAAAACAAGAACTGAACTGGTTTATATCCAAACCAGTACGTATGTAATCCTTGGAGAGGTTCTGAGTTAATACTACAGGGGCTGTGTTTTCAACTTGATAAAAGATGAGGGTAAAACTGGAGTGATGCAAAGAAAGGAATGAGAAGGACAGTTAACAGATGCCCTGTAACATCACTTGTGCTGGCTACAACAGAGACACCCACCCACGAGTGCAATCTACTGTCCTCATTTACATGCACAGAATCTCCCATTAATGGATTCAAGGGAACAGGAAAAAGCTGTCACTGATCTGAAACCCCTTGCAGAAACTGTTCAGGTGCCTTTTCAGCCAGCTTTCTCTATACCATGTCTGAAAAGCGTGCAAGAAAAGGAACCAAAAACTGACTAATTCTGTCTCCAGAAGAGCCCAGAGTTCTAACTCTTGACACTTCAGTCTTGTTCAGAAACTTCTACACAAAAGTCACAGCCAAAGCAACCTAAAGGGCAGAAAGCATGACAAGCTGCAGAGGCAACACAAAAGAGTCTCAGGGGACATCTATAAGCTATATTCTGCTCTCTTGTACAGATAATTTTAAATTATTTTTGCAGTTATATTACCAAAAACCACAATCCCTTGACTGCAAATAAATCAAAACCAATTTTGGTTTTGCAAAAGGAAAATCTATTCTGTACTGGAAAAACCACAGTTTTTATGGCTCAAATACCACCTAAATGCTCAAAGGCCTGTTGAAGCTGATGAAGACAGACAGGCTTCCCAACTCATTACACAGCCATTATCTGATTTCCATGGCAGCCCTGTCAGACCAGAAGCAACACCATACAAGGTGGTGTTGGTTTTTTTGGATTTAATTTTTTTTTTCACTTGCATTTGGCTGAAGGCAATGCTAGACAGGTTCCTCTGTCAGTTAAAAAACAGTGGAAAAACAACAGCTGCAATAATCCAGCTGCTTTCCTGAAACTGCAGTCTTTTAAAAAGACTGCACTGACCACGCCTGGGACGCAGGGTCAGCAGAAGAGGTTAAAGCACACATTTTCTATTTTGAGGGTTTTATATAGATGGAGGCAGCTGAATTGAGAGTCTCAGACCATTTCACACCAGCTTGGCATGTGCAGGCCGTGAGCTATCACCCGGTCAAACTTTCTTTGCTCCTTCCCCTCCTCACCCAGTCAACCTAGGAATGGGAAGACAGCATTGTCCTGGCAAGGAAATGTGAATCCTTCCATTCCTCACACAGTCATAAGTTGGTACAGGGTTCTGTGACAAGTTAATTATAAATGGATAATGAAATCCAGCATATTTCTATAGATGTTAGCCTTACAAGGCAGTCTTGCACCTCCTCAGAAATGGTGCCATCCTTTTTTACTGTTGGGGCACTTCTGCCAATGACATACTCCTTTCAAACACACTTCAGAACACTACCATTTTGTGGGGGGTTGGTTTTGTTTTGTTTCCCTTGTAAACCAAACCATATCCCATTAAGAGAGGTCAAAAAAATTTCAGTAGTGATTTTGTGTTTCTGTATGATCAGATTTTAACGTCACCATCACCCAAAGTCACACTTGTTACGTGTACGTGCCTTCGCTTGCGACAAAAAGGTGAGTGCATTAACATTTAAGACACAATTAATTTGTGCAATTTAAGTCAAACAAATTGATCTGTTAATTTAAAAAACTGAAGCAGTTTGCAGAAGTAATGAGACAATCCAAGGTGTTCACAGATGGGTTACCTGTGAGACTGGTGCTTTAACATGGGGTGGAATTCCAGAGGAAGAAACAGTACCACTAGGAGGCAGGTTTTTACTGGTCACTGAAGCCCAAGAGAAAGCCTGCAGGAAATGCAACAAACCTAGGCTACTAATCATGGCAAACCACTGACATTCCTACAGGGAAACTCGTCTGCTGAAAATACACTTTTGGTTCATATTGGACTATTAAGTAATTGTTGTGCAAGCATTACAACAAGATACAGAAGGATTTGCAGTTCTAGCCAGTTCTAGTTCTGTGGACTCCAACGGCGTGGAGCGAGTGTGTGCCGTGACCACTATCACTACTTGAGTGAGCCCAGTTCCCTCAGCATCCCCAGATTGCTGCTTTCCGTGCTGTAATCAAACCTAGGACTGAAAACCCTGTAGTGTTAAGTGTCTTCTGCACAAAGAAAGAAAGTGGATGCCAGAAGTTAGAAGTAAAAACAGAAAAGAGAAAAAGGATTGGAAATAAAAAAATATGGGAGACACTCTGGAGCTAGAAAATTACCTCTTTCCAGCTTGCACCAGTTCCTCCCATCTCTGTCAAACTACCTAAGTGTAACCATACCAGATGACACATGGTGTGCATGGTGGTTTTTAAGATGAGGCATCCTGCCTCGAAGGGAGACAGTTGATGCCCCCATATTGATTTTGAACTTCTACTGCCAGCAATTTTGCACGTGTTAATGCATTATGTTTGGTTTTTTTTATCAAGGAAGAGCAGTGGTTCCCATTGTATGAGATTTTTGTTGGTGGTAGCTTGAGGTGTTTTCTTAACATATGTTAACTCCACAATTAAAAAGGTTTACACATGCATTAAAACCACACACAAACACACTTTACTTTACAAACAGACCATTAAATTTAAGATAGGTGACTTGAGCAGCACTTAAAAATAGCATTTTTTCCTTTTTTAGTGAAACTTCACATGTTTACGAGGTCAAGGTTCAAGCTTGAGTGTTCATACAGCATGACACTGAAAAATGTACCAGTGTGGCCACTCAGAAAGGCTCAGTTCAAAACCAAATCTCCTGGTTTACCTAGAAGCACAGATACGACTTTTAACTAACCTTTGGTGGTTCTTGTGGTAGTGAAACAGGTTCTACAGGAGGTGGAGATGGAGACTTCTCTTCTAGCTCCTCAAGGGTCTTTTCTTCTACTTCAGCTTTCAGCTCCTCGGTTTTTGTTTCAGATTCCAGTTCTGGCTCAGGTTCATGAGACGATTCTTCTAGTGCCTCCTCTATCCCATTGCTACAATAATCAAATACGTTTTATGCAGCTTATCAATCGCTTTGTATTTGATCATTTTTTATAAGCTATGCTACAGTAACGGCTGGTATTAAAAAGATCATTCTGGTTCCAGTTGCTACCATAGAGTACCTACAGATACAGTATGGTGAGAGGTTAAGTTGTACTCCTTAGTTGCACACAAAGCCAGAGTTTACTCCTGCT
>NW_010287519.1:14295-22514 GCF_000700745.2 Antrostomus carolinensis
TGCAGAGAATCTGAAAATCACACAGATGTATAAACCCTGTAAGGAATAGGTGCTAAACTCAAGAACTCCTGCTCCTAAACAACTAGAAACACAGTGAGAGACCAGTGGAAGATCAAGCTATACACATAAACGAAGCCAATTTTGGAATGAAAGTCACAGCTTTATAAAAATGCCAAACAAGTTCCTGCCTGACCAAAGGAGCTGTGAGTCTTGTTTACTGACAATCACATGCAACTTCTTCTCTACTCTCTGCTTTCAAAATATAAGGGATCTGAAGATCTTCACTTCTCTCTTCAGCCATCCCAAAAGCTTACCAAATAGCAAATGCATCTGCCTGTCCAGCTCCTGCCACAGGTGAGCATATGCCTACGTGACCATCTGATGAACATTGCCTTTGCTACTTCTCTCCAATTGGCAGAGTAACCCAAAACCAAGACCTGACTTAATGCTTTTAGGCACCAAAAACTTCCTGCATTATCTTGAGCAAGTCACTGCCAGCATTCCAGCAGACTCCTCTCTTCCAGAAGATCTCTCATGAAAAGCATTACATAACCAGCATTTACCGTTACCACTGCTGCACTTAACAGACTTCATCTTGTGACACTGTAAATGCTTTGTTTTTTTTAACAAGGAAACCAGGAAGTCAGTTCTGGCCCTTTAAAAGGCATTCCTATGTTTCAAACAAAGCACGGGGTTTTGGTGCTGTCTGTTTCTTTGTGTTCGTGGGGTTTTTTTATTTTGTTTGTTGTAATAAAATGTATTTTCCTTATAAAAACATAAAACTTTTTTATTTAATCTTGTTTAGATTTTAAGACACTCAGGACAGAGGCCTATGCTTCCAATACAGCTGTACAGCAACTTCTTAAAAAGTAGACCTTCCTCTACCCAAATTTGGAGTAACCTATCATTAACCACCCCTTTGTTAACCCAAGTGTTCACATAAATTACATCAGATCAACTTGCTGTCATAAGTTTATATAACAAAGGCTCCACTAAACGTGAAATCACTGTTCTCTACCTTTTCACTTCACACTTGAAACTAGAGGTGAAAATAAGTAACAAACATAAGAACATCCCCTGCTTCCTCTCTCCATTCAAGAAGCAATGCTTCAAAATACTGTAACGTTAACATAGCATAGATCCTATCAAGTTAAGTGTCATTTCCTAAACCACCTGTTAAATCACATCCAGAATCCAAAGCCAAAGGAATTCTGTTGTTTTTGTTAAAAAAACAACTTCATAGAGTAAAACAGACTTGCTTACGTTACAGGATGGTTTTCATAGTAAGTACTGCTTGCATTCTCTTGCACAGGTTCAGGTGATGGTTGTCTTTCCTCCTGCTCCTCTTCCACCTCTTCTTCAGACTCTGACACAAAAAGAAAAACTTCCTTAAACAACTCGGCATGCATATACAAGCTGCACTTAAAATAAAAGCATATTAAACTAGAAGTAATCGAAATAAAGCTTCATCAACAAAATTAGGCAAGTTAGCTGCAAGAAAAGATAGAAGACCCTTTCACTCATTCAAGAAGCTTTGTTTCTTACTATTTTCATAAAAAGGAGAAACTAGAGATGTATTGCTGCTAGGAAGTTCTGGCAGCAGGTTCGAGGGTCTTTTAAAGCAGCAGATGTTTTTGATATGGTGGCAGTAAAAGAAAAAGACTGCACTATTAGCTCATAAATCTCAGTACCTAAAACTAAGAAGATTAACCTAAGATTGCCTAAGATGCTTTGTTCCACAGAACTGAGATGAAAAAAATACATTCTGGCTGTACTCTGATTGGCTTTGCCTCCGGGAACAGAGGGGAAAAAAAACCATCCAGGTTAAGTTCAGTCCCTGAATAGCAATGAATTACTGAATGTGATCATGATATGAAAGTGAATTACATGTCATATGTGAAAAGCCAATTTAGATGTTTTCTTCAAATTGCTTTACCTAAAAACTCAACTGATCAGAGAAATCAAGTCTACCTGATGAAACGAGCGGCAGCAAAACTACTATCGCTCATTGTTTCCATTCTCTGCCAGGCCTCACCCACCCTCAGCCAGTTCAGCCCTTCAAGGAATAAGATACGACTACATGACCTTCATTTCACAGAATGTTTTGGACCAGCAGATAGTTCCAGCAACATAACCTACACTCCCTGCCTCCGCCTGCTCCCCAATTACTGTGCTCCGTGAGAATGTAATACAGTTTGCGTCTTTCCATCTTCTCTGGACAGTTCTGAAAGCTCTACACTTGGAAACTCTGTGTGTACAGTTCTCACCTTCATCAAGTTCTCCTTCTGAATCCCCAAATACTTCATCTTCATATCTGAAGATATCATTATGGACATAGAACTTGTTTGGAACAGAACCCTGTAAAAGAGCAATATGCATTTTTTGGAATATACAATATATTACCAGTCAACTCCAAGGATGGATTAGAGATAAAAGCTTTGGGGTACACACCCTATTTTGGAATAGGACTATTTCATTAAAGCCATTTTCCAAGTGGTACCTCTTCTCTAAGCAAACAATTGAGCGGTAACTTCCACCCAAAAGAAAAAGGAAGTTTCAAGCAGAGAAAAAATCCATTTTTGCTAAGTCACAGCAATCACAGGTTCTACCTAAAAAGAAAGTCCCTCAGTTTCATCAAGGAATCTGAACTTTCCCCATTACAAAAAACTTTACAATAAAAAAAACCTGAATGAACTTTCCCTGAGTGACTGTATGCTTATAGCATGGCATAGGGAAACAACAAAGAAATCCAACAAGACTCTAAAACATTAATCATCAACCACACAATAGTCTCTGATGAAATGGGAGGAAAGAAGTAGAAAGAACACAAGACACCCTTTACCTGTACACAGCTCTGCCCTCGCTAAGAGCTAAATTTGAGCGGTAACTTTACCAGCAGACTTGAAGAAAGTACAGAACTACACTAGAGACTTGATCTGCAGAGCTCAACTTCTTTTTTTTAATTTATTTGTGCCAATGGCAGCTCATAAATGCAACCTCCAATTTGCCTTGTATTACTGCTCCAATACTTCAAGTCTAAGAACATAAAACAGCTCAGGATGAGTCCATAACATTAGTTTCTCTGCACTCACATAATGTGACAACATTTAATGACAGCCTCCAGGCCAAGCTCTAAAAGCCAGATCGTATCTTTTGCCCCAATATGACAAATTGCAGCAACAAGTAAGGTTTGTACCACCAATATTTGAAGTTAAACACAATCTTACGTGTACTTACTTCTGGAGCAAGCACAAAAGTCTGCATAAACTTCCTCATGGGCTGCCCGTTGTTTGACAGCTCGCCCATTACTTGCACAACCACCCCATCGCTCAGAGTAGCGTGAGCATCCACATGACGAATCTTGGTGTGGCATTCGCTGAACTGTAGTGACATCACTTTCTTGTGTATCTCCTAGAAACAGAGAGTTACATATTAGCTCCACTGAGTTTTGTACAGAGCTTCATACCTTTCTGATACCCCAGTCTGAACTAACACAAAAAAGCAGCCCACTGAGGCTCAGAAGGTAAATACAGGAACCAAGAAGTGTCTTTCACTGAGAAGTCTACCTGAGCTCATCTAACCTTTATTCTGAAGTTTTCCACCAGGACTCAAATACTTCCCAGAGCAGTCAAATAGCGTACAACCTGCTATCCAATTTTTCCAGTTGTATTAGCACATATGACCTACTTTAAGGCTTGCTTTTTTTTTTAAGAGCCTGTGAGAGGGACAGGATTCACCTTGTGTTTAAAAAAAAACCCAACACCATCCTTCCAACAAAAAACCCCAATCCTCTCTACGCATCCATCAAGAGTCCAAATATCACAGAAGTGAGTAACATCTGCACTGCCAAAATTTTTGTACTGGCAAATCAGGTTGTGCTGGTGAAAGGAGAAGAAACCAAACTTGCCCTGGGCTAAAAGCCATATTGCTCTAAGATGTGGCTACCACACGACCAGACGTCCCATGGTGACAGATGTTAGTCTGAGAAAGCAGAGGCAGTATCACAATATGTTATTTACCAGATAAGAAAGTCAAACTAATTGGTAAAGAAAAAGGTTGATTTATACAGTAAGTTCTGAACATTAATGAAGACTACAGGACTGATTTTGATACTCACAGCTTGACCATACACTGCTTCTTGTGGTTTCCCACTGGCATCCAGTCCTCCATGAACGTAAGAAGAATTCCTACCATAAAACCTGCAAGTGAAGAGATGTAAAGGTCATAGCCGTGAAAAAACAGAACCAAATCCAACAAGTATTTTAGCCAAAAGTTGTAGAGCTCAATGCATCATGAACTTCAGCATAAACCGATATTCAAGACGTATTTTCCACTTTTAAGGCTCCAGGAACAAACAAGTTTAATATTCAGTATTCCAATTTGCCAGATAGGTAGCAAGCTCCTAAATCAACCTCAACTTTTCACTTGCTTCCTTTAAGCAAGGTGGCCATTTCAGCTGGAAGGTTCCCCAGCGTCAAAATCATCTGTGTGTGGTACAGCCGCGCTGCCCAGGCAATGCCTTCTCCTAGGGAGGAACAACCTGCTTGCCTCTCCTCTGAAACCTGGTTCTCTTCAAAGCTTTGGGCAGCAGTGAGGGATTCTGCCTGGGATTCAGACGGGACAGACAACTTGTCTGACCAGCCAACCCACCTCCCCATCTATCCCATCTCTCTGCTACATGTATGTGGCTGTTATTTCACAACTCAGCTTTCTCAGAAGCGATGGCCAAAGGATTAGAAAAGATCAGATTCCTCTTAGGCACCATAGCTGAACACAAAGCCTCCGGAAGAAATGCTGTCTGAAATCAAGTGTAAAAAAACCCAGCAAACAAAAGGCCAGACAAAACTGCACCTTACTGCTGCCACACCAAGGGATAAATTCAGTATTAACTGGAGCCCCAAAGCAGCGTTCTCTCTGCGCTTCCGACAGTTAGGCAGTGAACAGCGTTTCACTGGCATTAACTGCATCACTGTGTACAATGACTGAATCACCACTTACATATAGCAGCCTCTGCTGCAGAACTTGTGACACAAAACTATTATTCCAAACTTTTGTTACCCAACAGCAGCAGTTGCTGTTTTGGTCTTGGAAATACCACAAACCTCTTGACCACTCCAAAAAAACGGAACCCTGAGACCCTTTCTTTACACAGCTTCCAGACTGGATTTCAGAAGCTTGTGTTTTTTATATGCAAGATATGTACACATTTGCTTCTAGTATTTTTTTTACATTTCAGTGATCTTTTTGCACTTTCATTCCACTTTTAAATTTTGAGCCTAAAACAGTCTAAGTTTTCTTTTGGATTTTTACCACCAGCTTATAAAGCATGTGACAAATGCTTAATATTTTCTGTACATTTAAATGGATAGATCAGACAAAAACATCATATCACATCTTTTTTTATTTAGAAGCATGCTTTGTCTTGGGAGTGACTGCCATGAGGTCTGAATGCTAACACTTGCCCTGCTTTTACAACATACCATTATTATCCATCCCATTTACCATTTTTATATATAAAAAATAAAATTTTAATTAAGTACTTCTATAAACTCACTGTCACACGGATTAGCAAGGACTCGGAACGTTTCTCTCTAGTTAAACAAGCCAAGGCAGAGAGTCAGTGTTAAGATACAGAATTAAACACCACAACTTCCACATTTGCCATTTATTGGTTTATCCAACTAATCCTACTTTCCTGAAAATACCAACCCAGGATTTCAACTCCCATGACTAGTCCATGGAAGTCCAGGAAATATTAGATGGTTTTCTTTGGTACCAATTGCATAACCATGCTTTTGAGCACGGTCCAGCACTTCCTAACAGGAAGGAAAAACACAAGTTCAGCTGAAGCAGTGCACAAGCAGAGAGGAAAACATCTTTTCACTCTCTAAATTCCAACGTAAGCCCTCTGACAGTCAGCATATCTTACTAAGTGCTTTCACAGGGGGAGCAAGAACTTTAACTTGCTTTTAAGGAACTGTTCAAACAGGCAGAAAACCCAACAAGTGGGAACTGCAGATCAGGAAAGGAGTAAACGATAAGTCCTCGGTTATATAGAATTACAGATTTTCAGTTGAGGGCCAGTAAGGCCATATAAATTCACCTAAAGTGCAACAGGCGTGCAAACTACACAGCATAACACCCATTTAGAAGGCAAATTGATCTCTGCTGACCTGTAACCCTTGGATAAGCTCTGGATAATGACTAACGACAGAATCCTTGGTGCTCTTCTCAAGCTTTCAGTAGGATAAACCTATACCTTTAACACTTGCTGTCCAAACTCCCTTATCACTGCTAGAAGGGGCACATCAAGCACCAGGAAGCCATGAAAACCAAAATCTTTCTGTGGCAGTGCACAAGTTGTTGTTCAGACTAACAGCAAGAGAAAGAGGGAAGATGAGATGCCCTCTCAGAAGAATGTCACTCATGAACAAGGTGGGGCCAATGAACAGAAAGGCAAGTGTCCTCCAGTCCGAGCCTGACTAGAAAAAAGTAGGCACCTCCGCAGCTCAAAGAAGGGACAGCAGTGGCAGAGACCAAAAGTGGCTGGAAGGCACTTCACACAAGCAGCTCAAGAATCAGCTACGATTCCACCAAACCAGATCAAAACCTTTAGGATGCTTCTGTGCAGAGGTACTTAAGAGAAATTGCACAGATGCTATTGTTAGTGACACTTGTGCCCACTTTCAAGGGAACAGAGAAGATTTGTGAGTGCAGAGTATCACCTGCACCAATGGAGCCTGCCTCGTGTCTATCCAGCTCCCTTGACCTCAGCAGGGCCATTCCAGGAGACACTTAATCAACCCATCATCAACAGCCAGTCCACTTTAGAAAGGAAGAAAAATTCTGTCACATTCTTGGACTAGAGCCCTTGATGTAAACAATTCCCTCAAGAGGGTACACCCTAGGGACAATTCCCCATTCCCACTCAGTGTACTAGGAATCCAGCATAATTTGGAACGCTGCATTTCAGAGTTGTTCAACTAAAGTTTGAGATGTAGAGGGGTGGAAGTATTATCTTGTACCTCCTATAAGGTACCAAAGTTGTCTTCAACGGGCTAAATGTCTCTGCAGACACCGTTTTTCCTCACATGTACACTTCTCCCAAGTTCCTATCACCCCAATCTGGAAACATCTACATCCCAAACGCAGCAGGAACACCAGCTCTGTTACGGTCCCATAGCACGTGTTAATATTGATGCAATGGAAGTAATGTTGCCATACTGGGGGGAAGCAGGAGGAAAGGCAAACCTGGAACAGCTGGTTGCTCTTCTTTAACTGAGGCAGTTATGGAGGTAAAACGTACCAACGGCATTTTGCATCAAAACACAACACACCCCCTCCAAATCCCACCAAGGTTACAGTCACTCTCATTACAGGTAAATGCTCTTAGATGCAAATCAAAGACTTTTTTTCCAACACCGAGTTTGAGGCACTGGTGATTTACCCCAATATACAATTTAACTGCCATTGAAAAGAAATGTTACAAAAGGAAAAGGTATTCTCACTGTAGAACTGATAGAATTCTCCCTCTGCCTTTGGTATTAAGCTGTGAAGCAACAGCCTAATCATCCCCTATAAACTCTTCTCGTCTCTTTGTTCATGTGCACAATTTCTGGGTTTCGTAGTAAAACGACAGCACACTTCACAAGAAACTTGTCATACTAACTTGGGCTTTTCTATCATTCCAAAATGACCCTGCTGTTCCAATATCAGGATTTCCATTGCATCATTTCCTCACAAGATAATCATTGCTTTGAAATACTGGTATACTCACAGCCTTTTTAAGTCTCTTAAAAGAATTTCAACTGCCTGACCTTTACAGGCAACAGATAGTTATTATATAGACACTGGCAAGGTGCTAGCTGCTGACAGACCTGCCCAAGAGGTGCCTCCAAAGCTACCTCCAAGGCAAGGGGTCCTTTCCCAGGCCACCCAGGGATGACACGTACTTAAGGAATGCAATTCTTGGGTCAGAGAGAGGTGTCGCTTTGTTTGTATATCAGTTATCGATGTGTTACATGGACATGCTTGTCCAGTTGTTGATCTGACTCATTTGTGGAAGTTTTGGGAGCGAGGAAAAAATCTGCAATTGCTAAAAATCTTGCTTTCAACTTCTGTCAGATTACTAAGCATAGATTAGGAAAGCCTGTAATAACACTGCTCAGACACCTTAAAAATAGATTTAGCCATAGAAAACAACATGATTCCACAGCGGT